>NC_030858.1:3799412-4023482 GCF_000208745.1 Theobroma cacao
AAAATAAAATAAAAAATTAATCATAATAATATTTAAATTAAATAAAATATTAATATTTAAATTATCTATTATTAATATTTTAAATAAATAATCAATTATTAATTTTCAAAAATAAAATAAAATAAAATAATTGATCATCATAATATTTAAATAAAATAAAATATTAATATTTTAAAATATAAATTATTAAATTATGAATAAATATTAATATTGAAATTATCAATTATTAATATATTTAAAAATAAATTAAAATAAAATATTAATAATAATAATATTTAAATTAAATAAATATTAATATATTAAATTATTAATTATTAATATTTTAATTAAATTCTAGATTATTAATATTTAAAAAATCTAATAAAAATAAAATGTCATATAAATAATAAATGGTGTTTTTGTCTTTTTATTTTCTATTCTTTTCTTATTCCAAAATTATTGTTACCAACCAAACACTACAATAAGTTATAATAATTATTCTTGTCTTATTCCCTTTGTCATACCAAAGTAAATAATAACTATTCTATTCTATTCTCATCTCATTCTATTCTCACATAATAATTATTCTATTCCATTCCTATCTATTTCGCCAACCAAATGTACCATAAATTTCCTTTTAAAAATCCATTTGCAACTAATTGATTTGGCTCCAAGTGGTAAATCAACTAATTCTCAAGTTTGATTTTGTAAAATCGAATCAATCTCATTTTGTATGGCTTCTTTCCAAAATAAACTTTTTTTAGAAGAAATTGCATCATCATAAGTCAAAGGATCATTATCTACAATATAAGTATAAAAATCATTACCAAAAGAAATTTCCTTCCTTGGTCTTTTACTCATTCTCAAATCATCATATTGTATTTCAAAATCATTTTTACTAAAAAGTGCATGAGAAATTGTATCAATTCTTAATGGAAAAATATGTTCAAAAAATTCGACATTTTTTGTTTCAACAATTGTATTACAATTAAGAGCATCATTTTTTAATACAAGAAACCTAAATGCAGCACTATGTTCAGGATAACCAATAAACATGCAATCAGATGTCTTAGAACCAATTTTTCTCTTCTTAAATTCAGAAAGCATTACCTTAGCTAGACACCTCCATATTTTTAAATATTTTAAATTAGGAGAATAACTTTTCCATAATTCATAAGGTGTCTTACCAGTTTTCTTATAAGGTATTCTATTCTGAATATGACATGAGGATAATAAAGCTTCACCCCACAAATTTTCATGTACATTGAAACTAACAAGTATAGAGTCCATCATTTTTTTTAATGTTCTTTTTTTTCTTTCAGCTACACCATTTGATTCAGGAGAATATAGAGAAGTAATTTCATGAATTATTCCTTATTTTTCACAAATATCATTAATCGGTATATATTCACCCCCTCTATCTGATCTAATTCTTTTTATCTTTTTATTCAGTTGATTTTCTACCTCAGCTTTATATTTAATGAACATGTCAAAAGTTTCATCTTTATGCCTAAGTAAATAAACTTTAGTAAATCTAGAATAATCGTCAATAAATGTAACATAGTATTGCTTACCTCATTTAGTCACAGTTTGTTTTAGATCTCCTAAGTCTGTATGAATTAAACTTAATAATTCAAATTCCCTATTTACTAAAATACAAGTTTTTTTAGTTGATTTTGTTTCAGCACATATTTCGCATTTATTAAAGCTTCCATTTTTAATATTAGAAATTAATCCTAGTGATTGCATTTTCTTAATATAGGGAATGCTAACATGTCCTAGTCTACCATGCCATAAATCAATAGATTCAATCATGTAAGCAGAAGAATTGCCATTTTCATTCAAAACATTGGAAATGTTAAGTACAAAGAGTCCCTGATTGCAATAACCCTTACCCACAAACACATTATTTTTTGTCATCACGATCTTGTCAGATTTGGATGACACTTTCACCCCAACCTTGCCTAATAAGGCCACAGATACCAAGTTTGCCCTTATATTGGGAACATGAAGAACATCATTTAGAGCTAGGGTCTTGCCAAATGTGAGCTTGAGAAGGACTTTTCCTTTACCAAGAACTTGAGCAGTTCGAGAATCACCAAGGTAAATTGTCTCTTCTCCTTCCCCTACATGAGTATAGGAGGTAAAGGCATTTTTGTTTGCACAAATATGCCCGGTAGCACCTGAATCTACTACCCATTCCTTTACACTGGCCACCATATTTGCTTGTGAAATGACCGCAGCAATTACATCGTCAGATTCATTTGCTTTGACCAAGTTCACTCTTGGATTAGCAGGTTTGTCATTTCCCTTTGCTCTTTTCCTGCATTGTGCTGCATGATGCCCTGGCTTTCCACAAACAAAACAACTACCCTTCTTTTTGAAGGTGGGATGAGGAGTTTTGGGTTTATGATCAGGTTTATAAGGGTACCTTGGTTGGCACTGGGTTCTGCCTTGTACCAGATTGGCTTTAGTTGCAATTTCCTTAGCTTTGGAAGCCTTAATCTCCCTGCGAGTTGTGTCTTCAATGATGATGTGCACAATCAAATCTGCAAGTGACAACTGCTTTTCCTTGTGCTTCAGTTGTTGCTTGTATCCATTCCAGGATTTTGGTAACTTCTCAATCAGCAACCCAACAACGAACTCTTCTTGCAAGTTGATTTTTTCAGCCTTCAAATCATCTACTAGCTTGTGGTATTCATTTATCTGACTCTTGATGTCCTTGTCATCTATCATCTTCCAGCGATAAAAGTTACCAATCACGAACTTCTGTTTCCCAACATCTTCAGCAGTGTATTTGACTATCATTGACTCCCATATTTGTTTTGCTTCTTTGTAAGGGCTATATACATCAAACAATTCATTAGAAAGTGTGCTAATGATTGTATGCCTGCATACCTTATTTGCATGCATCCATGGTTCCAGCATCTTGACATCATCTGGTTTGGAATCAATTAGTGCAAAAGCAACCCCATGAACATCAAGGATTGAAAAAATCCTTTCTTGCCACCTTTTGAAGTTTCTACCATCAAAGACTTCTATTTTGGAAATATCTGAAAATGGTTTGGCATATGAAGCCAAGGGCATAGGAGGAATGGTCATCGGAGTGGGAGCTATGGGAGAACCGTTGACAGCAGTGGCAGCAGGGACAGAGGCAACATTAGGAACAGTGGCAGTAGGGACAAAGGCAGCATTAGGAACAGTGGCAGCAACATTATCAACGTGGGAATCCTTTATCCTTAAGAATGTTGTACGAATATTAGAAACAAAGGAATATAAAACTAGTAAAAGCAGTAATTGGTCTGAGGCGTGGTATCACTGTCCTTAAGGATAATTTTCGCCCCTTCGGAGTATAAAACTCGGTGCAAAAGGACTGTAACGGTTATTCTCCAAGATTCAACTGACCCTTCCTTATAGTTTGCACAAACTATTAAGGGATGACAGGAACAGCAAAAAAAAGAAGCAGAAAACCCAACAGAGAAGCTTAAGAGAAAAGAAGAGGCAAAGGGAGAAAGCTTTAGAGAAGAAAAGCTTTGGTGTGTGTTGTGAGTGAGGGTGTGAGGCTGTATTTATAGGCATGGAGTGAAGTGAACGTTGCACCAAATAAGGTGAACGTTGCACCAGATCAAGGAGTTGAGGGAGTTGAGGAAAACTCGATCAGCATTTATACCAAGTCAGATAGATGTTGGAGCAAAACCAGGATAAACGTTGAGGAAAACCAAGAGAATCAGGTAAGCATGGTAAAGTTGGACTTTGATTTAATTAAAGGCTGAAAAAGTTCAAAAAAAATAAGGTCAAGGTACAAAAAGTCACTTAGGCACAGCCCACGTGTATACTCACGCACAGGGGAGGGGGAAAATCTAAAGTTTTTAATTGATTGGCCCAATCTTGTGTGTGCGCGAGTTCACTCTGTTTTTCTTGCTTGCAACAAATCCATAGTTGGTTTCTCAATATAAAACATTCACATTATTTTCCAACAGCCTTTTCAATCACAAGAGGATCATCCTTGGAAAGCTCGACTCTATCAAAAATAATAAAAATAAAGCAGATAAAAAAATATTGAAAAAATAAATGTAAAGAAAAATACTTGAATGAGAATTATTGATTTACCTTGTCATGTACCACATATAGTCGTTAGCATCATTTGCCATAGCATTTTTGATCAACAATCTTGTTAGCATGATGGTCTCCCTTTCCTTGCACCGCCGTCTTTTCAATATTTTCTGGTCTCCACTCCCACTCCAGAGAATTGGGTTCATCCTCAGCTTTATTGGATTTCTTTACCATCACCGAAGTTTGAGCAGACACCTATGCTGTGTTATATGCTTCATCCTTGCAATCAGGAAGAATACTAACAGACCATGCTGGACACTGTAATCAATTATAATATATATATTTTTGAAATGCAATCAATTATAATATATACTAGTGGGTTTTATACTATATGTCTTCATATTAACTTGAAATTATTAATTAGCAATTAAAAAGTGAAATTTTAATTTGATAAAAATTTATGAATAAATCAATGGAATATACAATTTTATAAAAAATAATATCTATTTTTTTAATAAAGAAAGGACTGTTAGACTAATTCTTTAAATCTGATTTTTTCTTCTTTAAATACAGTTAAACCTCAATAAATTAAAACTCTTGAATCATGAAAATTTATTAATTAATCAATATATTATTTAATCAATAAATTAATAATTTATTAATTTATACATCAATTAATAAAAAATTAATATATCAAAGTTATTCTTTATTTTTTAAAAACATTAAACTTAATATATATATATATATATTGTACATAATTTCTCTTGCAATACAAGAATAATATATCAAAACTTCTTAATGCACTAAGAAAATATAAAAGATGAGATCTAAAGAGACATCAATTTCAAGAAAAATAAGTAACATTNNNNATTAAACATTAAAAATTATATTTTATAAAGATCTTTTAATTGAATATGTATATATATATATATATATATATTTTTGATGTATAAAAAAATTATTAATTTATATATTAAGTGAGATTTGTGATTTTTTTAATATATTATTTTATAAATTTAATGAATTATTAATTTATCACATTAATTTTATGTTAAAATTAGTTAAAAATATTATTTAATTAAAATTATTAATTTATAAAGATTATATTAAAATTGAGTTGATATAATGTAAAAAAATTGCGGTTTCTCTTTTAGCCTATGAAAAGGTAGGTCCCACATTGAAAAATTGGAGTCTCTTTTTCTGTAAAAAAAAAAAGTTGATAATTGAACGTAGGTGTCAACATCCTTGACCCTCTAGATTTCTACGCCCAGATCAAATGACTCGGGAGTCGTTGTCACTGGACTCTGGGTGGATTCGTCCCCACGAGTTAACTCACTTCACGTGGCCTTATCGAAAAAGAACCAATAAGCGCTGTATCACACGCGCGTTGGGACCTCGCTTTGCATTGTTAACATGTAACCTGGTTCTGGAGGCCTCTATTGGGAAAAGTGAATGACTTTACTGCCCCTATTAATATATTTAATGACGTAATTTTAGCATGGCAAATTGGTAATTATGTTTTTTTATAGTTAATTCGAGAAAGATAAAATTTGAATATCATAATGCTGATAATTTTATATTTCTCTTTACATGTTCGCATTATGGCAAGTAATATAATATTTCTATTGAGATTAATAATTTTTACTTTATATATTATCATTATCAATAATCATTCTGTATAAACTCGTTTTTATATGATTGATATAAATTAATAATTATTAATCTTTTGTATAACAATTACCTTTTTTTTTCCCTGCTAACTGTATAACTTTTTTTCAAGTTTGAGACAAAAAAAAGCTTTAAATGTCAACATAAACGACGTAATCGTCTTTGAACTAATGAACTATCTTTTTGCTTTCAATCCTATCAATAGCATAAATAAAAGATCTTTAAATATTTTCTATAAATAAACATCTCAATAACAGCAAACTTGAATATTGCAAGTTATACTGCGAGGATACTGAATGGCACCAGTATTGATAGTCCTTGACTGCTGAGCTCGAGCTCGAGCTCAGAATTGCTAAGGCAGCCAGGAGAAGATACTCAATCCAATTATTTGGCATCTTTATTTTTAAATAAAGTAGACTACTCTTCTTTTGTTCCCAATCATGATGGAGGTGAATGATAGAAGCCAGAGGAAGAACAATTGGTAGTAAGAAGAAGAAAAAGGAGAAGGATCAATGCATTTTATACGCAACCCCATCAACAAAAACTATGCACTTGTTGTCCAGATCAGGACAACTCATCCTTTTTGCAATTTTTAATGTTTGGGCATAATATGATCCTTTTAGGACATTACAATTCGGATAACAATGTATGCAAGTTTGAACAAAGTTGTTGCGGATTTGGTGTAAGACCACAAAATTGAACAAACATGAATGAACAACATTCGCTTTGATAACCACAGAATTCTTGATAATTTACAGAAATCAATCAAGCATGAACAGGATTTAAAGCAGAAAACTAGACAAATTATTAACTTTGATTTTGTCAAACTACCTTTGGGATAGTATTAACTTTAATTTTGTGAAACTACTTGCTTGCTTACTTTTAATTTGGGATGCAATCACTCCTCTGCAATGAACTTTACATGCTCATAGTTACTCGTAATTTTGATAATCACAATAAAAATTTGAGAATAACTTATTGAAACACAACTTCTTTATAAAAATTCATCAAAACTGTTTAGAACGAAAAAGCTTAATACTTTACTAAAATAAACAAACTACTTCCCTTAAACGTTCTACATGCAAACTAAACAATCAAAACTCAAAAAAGTAAAATAAAATCCTAACAAATAGCTTCCACCGCTAGCCTTTTCACGGCGCAATAAGCTTTTCCAAATTTGTCTTCAGAAACTTCGAAAGAACATGATTCCCTGCCTACACATTCTTTCTCAAGGATGGACACCGCATCCACCGTTGATTCACATTCACTCTTCTTGAAGGCTCCACACACACCTTGTGGATCACCAAAGCTGGCAAAATTAATTCTTGAAATTGGTCGATCATGACAAGACAATTCCACCTTCTTTCCCACATGAGCATTTATGCATGCTGTTCCAATTTCAACAGTTTGAAATTGTACTCTAGAAGGATTACCACCGAATTCTTCAAACAAAACTAACGTGTTGTCACCATCTTTGAGGAATGATCTTGGAACATGATACCTATCAAATTAACAACAAAATTTAGACGGTGAGGGTTGGAATTCATGAACAAAAATTATAGTATCGGATATTTATGTAAAACATCGCTTACCATCTTTGAGTAGGTTCACCACATTTAGAGACACATTTTTTATCACTATATGGGCCACGATAATCACAAGCTTCAGCCTTGCAAGCGTGCTGATCAGCTATATAACTGGGCCAATACCTACCAAGACTATGACTATTCACCCAAGCATGGCCCTTTCCTAAACCTAGTAAATCCACAACAACTGGGGCTTTTCCCAATGGAGCTTTGAAGGTTGTCTGCATTTAAAAAGAAATCAATAAACTAATCACAATAGACAATATTGGACTGTGCAAATCATTCGAATTACCTTGTACCAAGTCAAGTTCCTGTCCACGGGAATAGAATCCGATGCCCATTTCAACTTTGAAGGACAATCTGTTTCGTACAGCTTGTTTGCAACTCCATCCAACCCGACCTTATATGACCATTTCTGTGATGATAAATCTTTGACTACTTTACCATCTTCTTTGTGAGCAACCAATTCCACAGGAGACAGAACTCCAGTAACATTCAAATCAAACATGGGGCCATAGTTCTGTAACATAAATTATGTCAATAAAATCATTAAAAAGTATAACAATTATTATTATTATTATTATTACATCAAAATTATGAAACAATTAGGATGGGTGGTAACATACATGTAATCCAACTGTGGCACTGAGCAATGATATCAAATTCTTTCCAGGGTTTAGCTTGACTTCATGCTCGAAAACATATTTTTGACTGCTATAGTTGGCCCATTGAGACCCTAAATTTGAAACAAATAAAAATTATATCAAATATTGCAATCAATAATATATATAAAAGAAACAGAGTAGAAAAGAATCTTTTAATTACCGATGTATTTTCCATTAACATAAGCATGCAGAACATGACCGCTATCAGTTACACGAAGGGTAGCCTTTTCAGTCACAAGAGGATCATCATTGGCAAGCTCGACTCTACCAAAAATAATAAAAAAAAACAGATCAAAAAAATATTGAAAAAATAAATGTAAAGAAAAATACATGAATGAGAATGGATTGACTTACCTTGTCATGTACCACAAATAGTCGCTAGCATCATTTGCCATAGCTTTTTGATCAATAATCTGGTTAGCATGATGGTCTCCCTTCCCTTGCACCGCCGTCTTTTCAATATTTTCTGGTCTCCACTCCCACTCCAGAGAATTGGGTTCATCCTCAGCTTTATTGGATTTCTTTACCATCACTGAAGTCTGAGCATAAACCTTTGCTGTGTTATATGCTTCATCCCCGCAATCAGGAAGAATACTAACAGACCATGCTGGAACACTGTAATCAGTTCCTCCGAATCTGACTTCGGCGTCTGTCACGTTGTCTGAATTACTCAAAAAACAGCTTGATTTTTCTTTTGTTGAATAGACAGTAGCCTATATAATATAAATTAACAAAATATTAGAACATATACATATATACTATATTCTTCAAAATAAACCCATTTAAAAATATTTAAAGAAATTAATCTTACCCAAATAGAATTACCCAAATCTATATTTTTGACATCACCACGAGTAACAGTATACTCCATTGAACGTAAAACATCATGAAGTTGCTTCAAATGCCCCCATTTGGGTTGATTCGGATTTCCTGTTAAAAAATTAATTAATATATAATTTAAAGTAATAAAAGATAAAATTTATAAAAGAATAAAATTTTAAAATTACCATATTCATCTAGAGGTGCATTGTAGTCATATGTAGTAGTGATATATGGGCCACCTGAACTTCTACCAAAATTGGTGCCACCATGGTACTAAAAGTTTTAACCAGAAGAGAAGTTAGTAAAAAACAGAATACGTAATAGATTAGGCTTTGTAATTTGAGTAAAATTAAATTAATTAAAAAGCACTGACCATGTAATAATTTTGGAAAGTACCACCCTTTTGGTAGAAGCGTGCAACAGCATAAGCAAGATCTTCAGGTGTTCTATGTGGGTCAGCACCACCCCAACTCTTGAACCAGCCAGTCCAATTTTCTGTCCACATTTTAGGGCTACTGGGGTTATTTGGTTTAAATTCGTCACAGTAGAAACCATTGCATGTGTCAATCTGAAAAGAAAAGGAAAAATCAATTACCATATTATATTAATATTATTAAATAAAAATTTCTATTGAAAACATAATTGATAGATAGATGGAGACCATTGGCTTTGGAGCATCTTTTTGTTGACACATGATCCATGGGACCCCAACGCCAAGAGAATCAGCCATATCAGAACACCATTGAACATATTCTTTTCCGCCTTCTCCATAAGGACCCATCACGTTTCCAAATTCATTCTCAATCTATATATAATAACATATAAATATAACAAATTAATTTGTTACAATATTATGTAAACATCATAAATAATAAAATTAAGAATAAAATATATAAATAAATATATACCTGAGCAAGAATAATTGGACCTCCTTGTGATGCAAAGAGATTCTCTTTTTTCATCATATCAACTATCAAAGTTGTAAAATTTTGCATCTCGTTCTAAAAATTAAAAAGAAAAAATTCATGTTACATCTATAAAAATAATTCAAAAAACTTGTCTAAATAAGAACTTGTTAAGAAGAAAAATCGTTACCATGTACACATCGTTATTAGTTCGGAAAGAAACTCCAGGCATATTGTGCAACCATACAGGAAAACCCCTAGTAAACAGAAATTAGTATAACTCAAATATTATATGATAAAAAATTACTAAAAAAGTAAAATTAAATAACAAAATTAATTAATTTACCCATAATTCCACTCAGCACAAACATAAGGTCCAATTCGAAGTACTGCATATAATCCTTCATCTTGAATAGTTTTAATAAACCGAACAAGATCAAGATTTCCACTAAAATCATATTGACGATGAACTGGTTCGTGAGCATTCCAAAATACATAGGTTTCAATTGTATCCAATCCACCCTCTTTAGCCTTTCTAATGAGATCCGGCCACATCTATCAAATTAAAAAGAATTATTTTGATAAATAATTTAATAAATTTAAAATAATATAATAATTTATTAACAAGACACTTGCCTGTGCTGTACTTCGAGGATAATGAATTGAACCAGAGATTAAAACTCTATGTACTCCATCAATTATGATAGCTCTGCCATCATGAGTGACATTAGTAGCATTAGCATGAAATATGAAAAAAGAAAAGATAATAGCACCAAAGAAAGAGTTGATGAACCCCATTGTTTTCTAGGAGATGAAGTAAAAGGAGTGGAGTGAATACTGTATTTATATTGAAAAAAGAGATTATACGTATCTGACTTCAACAGATTATCTAAAAGCAAAATTTTTTGGATTGTAGTTAATTTCGGATATAATCTCTACTTGAAAGTTTAAAAGTTTGAAGTGAAATCTTAAAGAATCTTTAAGTAGCATTAAATTTCATTATAGTAATCTCGGTAATCTAATGCAATCTAGACGATATATTTACGTGTAACCACCCTTTAATTAGTTCAAAAATTTTATGTATTTTACCAGAAAGGAGCAGATTCGATCGGTCAAAAAGAACCAAGGGAGTCCTACGTAATTTATCTATGTAATGAGAGCATTAAAAGAAATTTTGATATATATATATAAATTATACATTTTTTTTTAAGTTGGAAAGATTATATGAAACATAGTTAAACGAAGCAAGAGATAAAAAAGCCATGCTTAATAAAACTTTAAGCTTTTGCAGATATATTAAAATTGACTAAAATCAATTTGCTTTTGATATTATTATTATAGTCAAAAGTGAAAAAAGAAAGGATGGATGTATGATAAATTATATATATATATATATATATATTTGATTGAGATGGTTATGATTAATTAATTAGTAACATCGTTAGTTAACAAACTAATAAAGGATTTTCTTAACAAACAATGGTGGTTTCACTTACGGATATCCGCCCACAATGGAATCCCTCAAATTGTGGCATTAAAATTTGATTAATAACAAAAAATAATTCATTATAATCTAAAATCATAAGACTTTCATTTGCATCAAGAGAATTACAAATTATTGTTAATAATTCAATAATGGTCAATCTTTTGTGTAACCTTGAATCAGAGAATGGACATCTGGCTTATATACTAAAATAGCTTAAAAATTAAATAATCGTTCCAAATCTTTTTTTTTTTCTTAGGTCTTTATCTTCTAAGATATCTTTTAGATTTGATACTTTTGATTTAATAAATATTTAAAGAAGAGCCTTCTTAATTTAATTTAACATACATTTTCAGATGAGAGAAAAATAGTCGTAAAGAAGATGTCAATTGCCACCAACGAAAGCAACAATTGTTTTTGTAATGAACCAACGATAATCGAATAAAATAAAATATAAGAGAATTATAAAGAATTTCAATCATAAATTAAACATACATATGTGCTAGTGGGTTTTGTATTAACTTGACATTATTAATCAGGAATCCAATTAAAAAGTGAAAAATAAAATTGATAAAACTTTATGAAAAAATCAATGGAATATACAAATATAATTTAAATAATATCTATTTTTTAAAATTAAGAAAGGACCGTTGGACTAATTCTTTCGAAGCGATTTTTTCTCTAAATATCTGGGTTGGTAAAATCATTAATAATAGTATTTAAAAAATGCGGTTTCACTTTCTGCCCATGAAAAGGTAGGTCCCACATCTGAAAAATTGGAGGGTCTTTTTCTAAAAAAATAAAAAAAGGTTAATAATTGAATGTAGGACCTCTAGACTTCTACGCCCAGATCAAAATGACTCAAGAGTCATTGTCACTGGACTCTGGGTGGACTCCGTTCCTACGAGTTAACTCACTTCACGTGGGTGTATTGAAAAGTACCAATAAGAAATTGCCACGTTCTTGGTCACCCGCGTTGGGACCTCGCTTTGCCTAGTTAATCATGGAACCTTGGGCTCCAGGTTCTGGAGGCCTCTATCAGGACAATTGAATGACTGTACTGCCCCTATCTGATATATTTAATGACGTTGCTACCCTCAATGTTTTTGCCATTTTGACTCTATTTTTTTTTTTTTATTTTGGCATGGTCCAACGTCTACAAAAAATTTGTTCTAATTTTCTGACCTTTTTTTCCTGTTTATTGTATTAACTTTTATTCAAGTTAGAGGCTAAAAAAATTAAAATTTTGAATGTTTACATAAACACCACCTTGCTTAACTAAATTCGGATTCCTTTACATATAATCGCTAACTTAATCTTATTTGAACTAACAAACTATCTTTTTGCTTTTGCTGCTACCAATTACATAAGTAAAAGATCTTCAAATATTTTTCTAAAAAAGAAACACTCGATAACAAAAGGTTTTGTAATTTAAAAAATTTTAAAATTTTATTAAAATAATTGTACAAATTTTATAGTACAGTTATAATACAATAATATCGATTGAGCGGTTAGTTATACTATTATAATTTTTTGGCACTTTCTTTCACTATATTAATTGTTGTGCTATTCAAATAGTTCGCAGTAATATGTTTCAAGAGCACAATAAAACACATTGAGATTTGATTATCATTTTGCAAGTCTTCTCGTCTCAATTTTATATATTATCTAAATGAAACTGTTGACATCTTTACTAAAATTCATTTTCTTAATAGATTTGTTGATTAGTTAGTTAGTAAAATTACAATATTTTTAACTAATTAGAGTATAATATAAATAAACATTTTATATATATAATGTATAATTTTCATAATAAAAAATTATTTTCTTGTACTCAATTTGAAGTTTTAAAAATATAATAAAATTCATATAAAAAAATAATATCTAAATTTAAATATTTAACTTATTAATTAATACATAATTTTCTATTAAAAAAATTCAAATACCCTATTCATAATTATAATAAAAAAATTGACACCTCCTCGTGTCATCTCAAAACCGAAAAGGAAGAAAAAGATCTTCAAAGAAGAGAATCAGAGAATATATGGATCACGTTTTCCTATTTTCTGAATTCTCAGAATAGGGGTAATTCAGTAACTTCATACGGAAACAAAACCACTATAGTGGGCCAGAGGCCGAGACCACAACCCTTTTCCTGCCAAAAGAACTGGGTCCCCCAAATTCAGTGGGCTCAGCCTAAGGGAACTAATGGTGGTTTTAGCAATAATTGCAAGGCAGCGTTACCCGTAGATTTCCGCCACGTATCGAAACGAAACGGTGACAGTGGCCAAGGAATCTTTGGTGTTGTAATTGCAGTGGCCGAATGTGGGGCATTCACCTCGAGATCAGGTCACAATCATTTGACACAGACATGATGAAAGGATGGTCCCACTCAAAAGTGACCTTTTAGAAAATCATTTAGGAAAAATTAACCCCCAAAACTTTTTTTTTTTATAATTAATAATTGCAACACTAAAATAATTGAATTTGATATGTTCTTCTTTTTATAGTAGCAAATACTACTGGCAATCATATTCATCACCCATATAATTCCAAAACCAAACCATGGGCTAAGTCTTACCCACTCCATCATAAATTTGTAGCTCTTAACCTGGCTTTGGTGGAGGAGGTTTATAACACCGAGCAACTCCCAATATCTCTCCAATTCTCCAACTCGTAACACAGATTGATTTCCCCTTTTTTCTTTTCTTCTCTTTCCCTAGTCATGTTAGGGAAGAGACCTCGTCCAATGATCGGAAAATTGTCTGAATTGTTGGTTTCTGGCAGCAAGCCTGGGTTTTTGGACCTTGCTACAAGCCCCAGAGGTCCATTAGATTTGAAAAGTCCATCACCTAGAGGTTTGAAGAGATTTGATGTTGGTGGGGTTGGACTAGGGATCGTTGCTGCCCTGGAGAAGTCTAGTGATTCCTGCAGGCATGCTATTTGTAGCTCAAATTTGAATAGATCAAAAGCAATTGTTGTCAGTTCTGGCAGAAATTGGGATGGATTGAGAGGAAGATATGAGGATTTAGAGATGGAAAGTTTGGAGAATTATACTTACGTCACAAGCCATGGACCTGGCAAGTCATCTACCAAGGTGTATTATGATGGAGGTGAACGAAGGAGAAGTAGTAGTGGACATGACAGAAACGGCTTTGGTGCTGTGAAGGAAACAACCCCAGCAGCAAGATTTGTGGAAGGTGATGTTGTTCCGACTTACCCAACTTCAGATTTTCTCAGCACTTGTCACCTGTGCAGGAAAAAGCTGCATGGCAAAGACATATACATGTATAGGTAAACAACCTTTGCCTAGTTCATCTTTTTGCTTAATAACTTTCTCTTTATCAAGCTATAGCTTTTAACTAATTAAGATTCCTTGTTCAATTTGGACGGTTGTTGGTCATCCTGAAAAAATAAATAGAAAACAAATCATACGCTTTTTTGCAGAATCCTTTGTTGGTTCGTTATGTTTTTTGTTAAGAGAGAGGCTGATTATTCCTGGTTTTGATGTTATTTTCAGAGGTGAAAAGGCCTTTTGCAGTACAGAGTGCAGGTCAACGCAAATAATGATGGATGAGAGGAAAGAACAATGCAGATCAGAAGCTTCAAGATCTGCAAAAGTTCCAAGCTCGCCCTATAACACGGGGCAAATCTTCTCAACCGGGATTCTTGCAATTTAGCTTGGGCAGCTTATGATTTTGGCAGCAAAGACACTGCTGATCTTGCGTGGTCAGGCACCCCTGCATATATATATATATATATAGGAAAAATACCATAGGATTATGAGGATTAATAATAACTTTTAATTTCCTGATGTCAATTCAGAAACAAGAAGAAAACCAGAACAAAGAAAACGAGGAAATTTTGGTCGGATTGGAGGATAGAGCTTATGCTGTAATGAAAAATATGAAGTTGGATAAGAAATGAACTTCCCCTTTTTGTAGTTTTCAATTTTCATGCTTTTTCCATTCTTTTTACTTTGTGTTTGAGAGAAAATGATAAACAAAGTTTGGGGCCTTTATTTTTTATGCTCATGATTAAAAAGATGAAGCTATCTCACCTTAATGATCCCAAAAACCTTAATTCAGTTCGCAAACAAATGGATATGGTCACCGGCTGTTTGAGTAACTGACCTGTCTCTTATTCCTTGACTCTTAATTTGCTATTCAATTTGATTAAGAATGTAACAATGGTCTTTCTTCTAACTAGACTGGTGATGGTTTCATACGCATGAAAAAGAATAAAAAAGGGTGATGATTGTACAAATTTTGGGATAGGTAATCTTAATTTAATTCAAGGATGAACAGTATATTTGGTAAAGTTTGAGCGGATAATTAAGTATTATCTCAAATAGGGAACAACCATCCACACACGTTGAATGTATAGAACAGAGAAATACAGCAATCTAGCAAAGGAAAGAAAAAAAAAAACAGAAAAGAACACAAATTCGAACACGAAAAAAGTAGCATCATCCTACAGTTCTCCAAATACTTATTCCTCCCTGTGAAGCTATTATAATAGGAGCTGGATCCCAACATTACTGGTAGTACATAAGCTGCTGGGTTGTTGCCACATTTTGGAATCCACCATCATATATTGCCTGACTAGCTCCTGCAGACCCCATTCCCAAGGCTGCTTGCTTAAGGACATGCTGACTCTGTGGATGCATCATACCCATAGCCTGTGCACCACCATATTTACTCAATGCCATCTGCCGTTCATAGGCAGCAAGGTCAGCAGCTGAAAAACCAGGCATATGTGCAGCAGCTGGTGGAGGAAGAGGCACAGAGCTTGTTCCTGGTGGAGTAGGTTTGCTACCCCATGAGCACTGCAGCGGCAAACAATTTGAACGATCATGCCACCTTAACATAAAATTTGCACTGGCCATTACAACAACAGTGCCATGCACCAAATCTAGAAGTACATCCAGGCTGATAGTTACATGCCAGGACGAATGGTGGGTTTGGTTAGTCAAAAAATTAGATGAGTTTCATTGTTGACATCAAATTTATCAATTAAGGTATGATAACTAACTGAATCCATAGCATTCCTATAATAACTAATAACTGCAATCTGAGATGGTGTTTGGCAAAGAGAAAATACCTTAATTGGTTTACCACATAGAATTCGAGCATTTCCCACCTGTATAGCTAGAGCTGCTTCAGCATGTGAACTGTATCTCACAAAACCAAATCCTTTATCTCGTTGCAGACGAACATCTTCAATAGTGCCCGCTCCAAGGACATGGAAATGCCTGTGGAGATCTACTGATGTAACCTGCAAACTTTTTTATCCTATGAGAACCACCACCCAAAAAAAATTTCCATCTATGAGACAGCAAAAAACTGATGTGCAAGGGAAATTTGGTTTTGTCACTAAAAAATTTTATTAACTATTGTCCAATTTTTTTTTTTTAATTGGGGGAAGGGGGATTCGAACCCTGCTCTTTAAGCAGAGGGATTATGCACCAACTAATGAGACAAATGCTCGGGTGCTATTAACTATTGTCCATTTAATCCTAAAGATGTTAACTTCCATGGCAAACCCTAAAAACGTCACATGCTTACAAATTGAGTGGAGAAACTGCCAGTATGACATGTTAAATGGCTGCAGAGAACCAGTACACTGTAAAAGTTTGTTTTCATCAAACTATAAATTAGGCAGGGGTAACTTGGCCATGGCCCATATATTTTAATTGAGCAATATGGCTGGTAGCATCAACCTCAGGTATCATACTCGCCTAAAAGTTTGGATTAAGGGAAGAACAAACAAGCTTGAGATGGGAAAACACTAATACTTGCCTCTGGAGCAAGATTGCCCACATAAACAGTGGTATACTGAGGATTGTTCTCTGGAGCATCATCATTAGGCTTCTCTTGGCCTTCTTCTGCAAGAAGGATAATAATATGATTGAGAACTCCACCAGAATGGAAAGGAAAATGCGTTACCCAAAGTAATGTAATGCACGTAGACTTAAAAGACTCAAAAACAAGAAAATTTAATAATGGCAGAGGAAGCATGCCATAGTTTATATATTAGTCTCCTGCAAAGTTACAGATAATATACCATATTAGCAGTCATGACTCCAAGAAAGGCTATAAACCCAAAAGGCTGAGACCAAGTTGGATGTTTCAAATTTTAACATGACAAGACAGTTCGTTATAGACGTACTGCATTCAAATCCAGAGAAAAAAAAGAAGCTAAGGGAGACTTAAAATAACTGGCACTATATCAAAGATGATCTCACCAGATGGACCATTAGTCAGCTCTACAATGCTTTTAGCATCTGAACTTGGTTTGTCCTCATTGGAAGTAGCACCTTTTGCAGCCCAGTTACATCGGATCTGTCTACTTCCAAGCCACTTCCCTATGATAAGCCCAAACAAAATGATGGAAATTTCAATATTTATCAGAATATAATAACAGCAACTATATCTAATAAAGCAAGTATTCACATACCATTCAAGTCATTTATAGCACTTTGGGCATCCTGGAAAGGTAAAAACAAAGGAATAACCATGGCACGAACAAATCATATACTGAGGGAGATAGCAGAAACAGAAAGATAACTAAAGCAACCGAAGTACCTGCTGATTCCTAAAAGAAACAAAACCAAAACCTCTTGAACGCCCAGTTTTCTGATCCCACATAACCCTTGCATCCCTGCAACCACAGAAGAAAAAGGTCATATTTGCCATTCAATCAACTAGTTCAAGGTTGACTACCCCACAGTCCCACTATAACCACATATCCAAAAGTTCAAGATTGAAAAAAGGTTCTTGTAGGCAAAATCAGGAGAAACAGTACTCACGAACAACTGGAGTACACAGAAAAGCATGCAAACAATGTAGCATCTGTAACTTCAGGGCTGAGATCACCAACAAAAATGTTATGATGACCTGAATGCCAAAGTAGAAAAAGCATAAGTTGTTGATGCAATACACAAAAATAACACAATTGAGTATTCATCAGTGCACATGTATAAACCTGATGTATCCTCCCTCTGACTACTAGCATATGCCCAATTAACTTTAATAGGTTGCCCAAATCTGTGAAGAAGACCATGAATTAAAATATAGGACAGAGAAAAAGGCCAAAACCACAAGAGTTTATATTGTTACTTACAGATGCCTTCCATTAAGGGTCACAATAGCAAGGGCAGCTGATCTGCGATCGAAATAGTCCACAAAACCATAGGATGACTGCATTAAAAGCAAATGTGGCCCCATTCAATTAGCAGCAATATATGCACAAATCAAAAACCCCAGAAAGCCAATAACAAACTGAAGACCAGGAATATCAAGAGTAAACTGGCAAAATGATTGCATCGAAAAATGACCTTATCTTTTTTAATAAGTTTGCACCCTTCAATAGGACCAGTACTCAAGAAAACTTCTTGCAGAAGGGGCTCTGTGACCTGGGGGTGAATATTTCCCACATACCTGCAATTTAAGATAAGGTAAATGACAAAACAGCACTACATAAACAAAAAAATCTACAATCCCTAACAAATAACTAAGTTAAGACTAAGACGCATAATTCTTTACTGCATATACAATGAGAGAGCTTGCCAAATAATATTATAAACATAAAACAATAGATTAAAAAAAAAAAACCCAAAGGTGAAAAATAGAAAAAAGGGAAATAAATGTCTATGCAACACTCACACACTGCGGCAAGTAGTTGAATCAAAGCCAGGAGGCAGATTTCCACTCAAAATGGGCTCTATCTGCAAAAACAAAAAAAAAAAGTAAAAAAGAAAGAGAAAATTTTCCTAAGTTTGACATGGGCACTCCTCACATCGGCAAATAAGACAACCATTAGAAACAAAAGTCTAAAAGAGACACCTAAAGCTTACAGCATCAAATACAAAACCAAACAAAAACTTCGCAAGTATTTATATAATTAAGATCCTAATTGTTTTCATCATGATTAACCCACTTAAGAAGACAAAGCTAATGAGCTATTTGATACGCGAAATGATAACAATATCTTCCACATGCGCCCCCCCCCCCAAAAAAAAGAAAATAATCCAAAAAAAACCCCCCTTTCTTCTACCACGGCTAAGCATATGAAGCAAAATTATTTTATTTTGCCTCGTTAATTTCAACAGAAAACAGAAATTTTTCGTAGGAAAAAAATATTTCGTTTTAGGAAATATAATAATCCTACGACGAAAAGCCCAAAAATATCACATAATAATAAATATTAGCAAGCAAATTGACACATCAAACGAAATTAATTTAACATACCCAATTCGGTTAAGAGCGAAACCAACTTCATAATGGAAATTAAAACCTCCAAATCTAAGCTAAAAATAGAAAGAGAAATTCAGAGACGAAAAAGAACCTGATGACCAGTCAAGAGACCCGGATGGTGATACAGTGACTGCTGCATCATAGCCTGTTGCTTGAGCCTTTGCTGCTGCATCTTCTTTCAATTAGAGAAAACTCGGGGATTCGTGAAAGGCTCTAGGTTTAGGGTTTCTGAAGAGATTGAAAAAATGGAAGAAGAAGATGAAGAGAAAGAGAAAGAGAAAGGGGGCAAAAAATAAAAATTAAAAGGAACTAAAAAAGGAAGAAGGAAAGAAATGAAAACAAAAAAGAAAGGGAAAAAAAAGGAAAAAAAGAAAGGAAAAAAAAGGAAAAAAGAAACCCCTCGAGCGAGAGGGCGAATTCTGAGTTGAAAGTCGAAATGAAAAGATGGAAGAGAGGAGACTGAACAAAGAGCTGGACCTCCCTTGATTTTATAATTTATTTGTTTTTTTTTTTAGAAAAAGGTTAGAAGATGTCTTTGATTTTTCATTTTTCGTGTGATATGGAAATATCGGGACCGAGATTTGATCGGGTGGTATCTGGAGTATGAAAGACAGAATGGGAGTTTCCCAATGGCCAATTATATGATGCAGATTGCTTGAATGGCCAGAGACTTTGACCCAAATGTTTTCAGTTGGGTGTGGGGACCACAGGGGTCTGCCTAATCAATAGGCTAAGCAAGCTAATTAGGATTAGGATCAGGATTACTGCTTTAGACAAGGTTTCGGGAAAGGAAAGCGGGGAACATTTATTGTATGTTCAAGTAGCGATCTTCATTATATTTTATTTACATTTAATTTATTCAAAAGTATGTAGTTTCCAAGTGATCGCCTCACTTGATTCTCTCCAAACTCTTTGCATGGATCACTAAATTCCTTTTGAGTTTTGGGCCGCTTGATCTTCATGAGTCATGCCATCAAGTACAGGTGACGAATGACGAAGTACATGGCTTTACCTCGTGCATATCTGAAGAAAAGAATTTGGGCTCTATTGTGAAGGTGAATCCAACTACATGTCGGTTTCAACCAAATCTGTATTGGGCCTATCGGTCATGGACATGGTTCGGTTACTTTAGATTATTGGTGCCAATGCCATGCAGTGAGTTCAATGTCGTTTAGGAGGGTACCAGGCAGTGAGAGGAGCTCCCATCGGACCGCACTGAACTGCCCTTCCAAACAGGCCTTAAATGGGTCTTACTTCTTTCGCTTTGAAAATGTGAGATGGCTTCGGATGCAAGCCTTGCAGGTTCATTCTTTTATTGTTTTTTTTTTCTCTAAAAACCCCAGTCTTAGCGGAAATTAGTCATAGTCTAGTAGTTTAGTAGCATTGCGACATTTCAACGATAGTAATACAAGCAAGTTATAGTCTTCCGTCTAAACGTGGCACCAGTGCAATAAATACTGAAACTAGATCACCATGGAAGATAAGAGTATGGTACAATACTATAATTGAAGCATTCGAAAATTTAGCCATACAGCTTTGTACACAATCACATATATATTGCTTTACTCCAAAGAAAGGTTTCATTCTGGTATATATAGTCCGTTTGATTAGGAATCAATCATGACTATTTATATTATTAATACCTTTTTACTGAGTATATATACCTAAAAAGACCCCTGGGTAACTAACAGTAAATCTTATGTTAGCGTTAAAGAGGAAACGACCAATTGCAATGTGTACACAAGATTGCCAACCTCGTTCCAGCAGGGGTCAAAGTAAGTTGAGTTCTGCAGAAAGGGCAGAAGCGTGTGGTTAAAGCTTCTAGATTTGTAGGTGGTTGGACTTGAGTTGATGAGGCACTCGCACCGCTCCAACCCGCTGCTCCAAAATTGGGTGGACTTTGACTATACTGGTTTGGTCTTTCGTACATCTGCCGTTCTGCCCATGATGCTATAGGGGTATTATAAGGCGATGGACCTTGATAACCTGTAGCAGTAGTTCCACCACTGAAACCTGTTTCTCCTGTATTAAAAGGTTGGTCAGGTTTGAAACTATTCACCCATGCTCCTTCAAAAGTATAATAGAAAGGAGGCGGGTTATTTGTGGGCCACGTGCCACTCCAATTTGCTGATCCCGCTGCCCTGTTGTAAGATGGAGCTTGATCTTGATAAGCACTTGTACCATATCGTCCTCCTGCTTCTGCTCCAAATCCTGAACTGCCATAAGCTGAAGGTTGATTATTGGGTGCGCTTGTATTGCTCTGACTCCCATCTTCTGACTCAGAATTGGTCCACGTTTGTTCACTTGCACCACTCTCATCTTTTGTACTCGGTGAGGCCGGCCCTTTAGATGATTTTGGAGCACTCTCATCGACTTCATCACATTCATATTGTTGACTTGGAGGAGTTGAACCTCGAATTTGATCGTAAGCCTGTCTTGAAGAGGGTTCTGAGAGGACCCTCCAGGCCTCGGAAACAAGCTTGAATGCATCGTCAGCCGCTGCAGAGCTGTTCTTGTCGGGGTGGACCTTGAGGGCCCGTTTCTTGAAGGCGTTTTTGATAGCTTCTGCATCAGCGTTGCGGTCTCGAATGCCAAGAACAGCGTACCAATCGGGGACACCATTGGTTTTTTCCTGTGAGGCCATGTGAACATGGTACGCTATCAAGAATTGGTCGATGTAGTCTCGAGCCATTTTTGCTTGCTTTGTGGCTTCTTCAAGATTTTGGGACCTGAAATTCTCATCTGCTGCAGCTAAAAAACTCTGCAGGGTTGGAGCAGGCATGACTGGTTTAGCAAAAGAACTAATTTTGCGTCTAAACTGAAGTATTTATTTTATCTGTTCTCCTTTTATAGCTAAAGTAGAGAAGAGAATCTATTTGAAAGAAAAAATTTAGATTTTTTTTAATGCTTTTTTTGTATATATTTTATAGCAATGACATGATATATTATTAAAATAAAAGAGTAAAAGATAATTAAGTCAAGAAATCCATAAATAAAATTTGGTTGTAAAGTTACAAGAATATTATGTTAGATGTATTGAATTTTGACCAAGCCGTAAATTTTAAAATTTTTGAAGAGGTCAAACTGTGATTTTACATATTTTCATTAAAAATAATTTCAAGGGTAGAAAAAGCTTTCAGAAATCCAAGCTTAATTTGATAATAATTTTTATTTTGACTTTTGGTTAGGATTACGTTAGTTTCACTGACCAGGCATATATATATATATATGTATATAAATCTAGAAGCATTAATTAATTATAATAATATAGTAATATAACATTAGGTATGGTGACCAAAGAACTTGATTCAAAATGACCCTTTCTATTTAATGAAATGGTCAAGTGTAAAGACTAAAAAATGCCTTTTGGGCTTGTTAGTCATGCAGGTGGTTGCTTTCCTAGAAGTTCTCGGCTGTCGGCTATTACTCATAGGTTTCTTTATATGCGAAAAATTAAAACAACGTTGACAAAAAAAAGAATCTGAAATAGTCTTCAAGTCACCACTTGAACCCGCAACTAAATTTCAATAGTAAAACCAAATTCCAACAACTTCAAAATCACAAAGTAGATATGAATATATATATTATACATGATTTAAAAAATCAAAATAAATTAAAACACCAACAATAAAATTTTTTAAAATATTATATAATCATAACAACATATTACATTAACGAATCAAATAATCATCTAATATAATATGTCAACATATTACATCATCGTTATTTAACTTCAAATAATATAAAATCACAAGTGACATATTATTTTGATCAACAACAGTAAATCGAACATTAGTTTTATTTAATTTAAAATAAAAATATAAAAACTTAATTGAACGTAATTAAAAAATATGAATTAATCTGAATATTTTAGAATAATTTAAAAATTATTTTAGATATTATTTCAAAACAATTAAAACACACTAAAAAAATAAAAAAGAAATTTACAATTTTCTTCAACGCACCACTGAAGCCAGCAACAAAATCTTCAATAGAAAAACCAAATTCTAACATCTTCGAAATCGCAATGTAGATATGAATACCTATACTATACATAATTGAAAAAAAGTAAAAAAAGAAAACCAAAAGAAATTAAAACACCAACAAAAAAATTTCTGAAATTGGATGGACCTTCACCATACTGGTTCGGTCTTTCCGACCTCATCCGATATTCTGCTCCAAAATTAGGTGGACTTTGACCATACTGGTTTGGTCTTTCGTACATCTGCCGTTCTGCCCATGAGGCTCTGGCGGTATTCTCTGGCGCTGGAGCTTGATAACCTGTAGCACTAGTTCTACCACTTAAACCCGTTGCTCCTCTATTAAAAGGTTGGTTAGCATTGAAACTATTCACCCAGGCTCCTTCAACAGTATAATAGAAAGGAGGCGGGTTATTTATGGGCCACGTGCCACTGCAATTGGCTGATCTCGTTGTCCTGTTATAGAATGGAGCTTGATCTTTTGAAGCACTTGCACCATATCGTCCTGCTGCTTCTGCTCGAAATCCTGAACTGCCATGAGCTGAAGGTTGATTATTGGTTGCGCCTGTATTGCTCTGACCCGCAGCTCTTGACCCAGAATTTGGCCCCGCTTGTTCACTTGCACCACTCTCATCTCTTGTACTCGTTGAGGCCCGCCCTTTAGATGATTTTGGAGCAGTGTCATCTTGTTCACCACATTCATGTTGTTTACGTGGACGAGTTGAGCCTCGTCTTTTATCGTAAGCTTGTCTTGAAGAGGGTTCTGACAGGACCTCCCAGGCCTCGGAAACAAGCTTGAATGCACCGTCAGCCGCTGCAGAGCTGTTCTTGTCGGTGTGGACTTTGAGGACCCGTTGCTTGAAGGCCTTTTTTATAGCATCTTTATCAGCGTTGCAGTCTCGAACGCCGAGAACAGCGTAATAATCGGGGACATCATTGGTTTTCTCCTGTGAGGCCAAGTGAACACGGTACGCTATCAAGACTTGGTCGATGTAGCCTCTGGCCATTTTCGCTTGCTTTATGGCTCCTTCAAGATTCTGGGACCTGAAATTTTCTTCGGCTGCATCTAAAAAACCCTGCAGGTATGGAAGAGGCATGATTGGTTTAGCAAAAGAACTAATCTTGGTGTCTACAATGGAGAATTTATTCTATCTGTTCTCCTTTTACAGCTAAAGTAGAGTAATAATTTTATCTGATCTCTAGAGAGTCATGTGAATAATTTTTATTTTGACTTTTGGCTAGGATTCCGTTAGTTTCACTGAGCAAGCATGTATATGAACTAATAGTTTTAATTATTTATAATATACTAGTATAACATTAGGTATGATGATGACCAAAGAAATTAACCACTTGATTCAAAAGTGACCCTTTCTATTAATGAAATGGTAAAATATAAAGATTAAAAAGGGCCATATACTAGTTTAGGCTTTGATTTAGGTCCTGATTTTATTTTGTATAGTTTTCCTCCACCAGGAGTCTCAATTATTCTATTGAACGATATATCAGAGATTGCATATCCCAAGCATTATTCATCAATAATTTTTAAGCAATCGTTCGAAAAAAAGAAAGGTCATAAAATAAAACAACACAAATGACCGTTTACGTAATTTCCAATTATAGCATGTGTTTTCACCCCTTATTATATCAATTCAAAGTCGATTATTTCTAAAAATTTTATACTTTTAACGAGGATCCCTCAATAAACAAATTGTTTTGATAAATTCAAATTATTTAGGTAATACCATGCCAAAACCCAAAGTGGCTGACGTTGTTACGTGAAGAAGTTATTTACATTATTGCAGTCAACATGGAATTTAATAATTAATACATAATCTTTTATTTTAAAAAGTAAAGATCAAATAAAAATTGATTACTTTCAAAATTTTTATACTTTTAACAAGAAGCACTCTATAAACAAATTGCTTCAATAAATTCTCAATATGTAGGTGATGCCATGTCAAAAACCACATTTGATTCCATATTTAATACAATTTTTTTTAAAAAAAATGAATAAAAAATTGCACATTGGTAACGTCCATTTTAAAAGTAGCAAAGACTGAAGAGTTGGGTTATGTTGTGAAACTCAATCCTACTCAAGTATGGGTAATCGATCAATCTGTTTTGGGCCTAGTTAGCCATGTAGGTGATTTGGGTTTCTACAAGTAAATTTGTATAGTCGACTTTAGAAAAGCAGAATGGGTCTATGCAGGTTGGCTTTCTTAGCCCATTATTTGTCCTCACAACTCAGCATTAAGCCTGTTTCAGTCGGCACCATCGCAACCCATTGACTCCATCTTCATGATCCATGGACCAGGTGAGATGGTTTCAGCTGCAATCCCTGGTTAGCGTGTTCGTGTTTTCATTTCATTCCTTCTGTTTTTTCCCTCCTTGCTGTCTATCAGAAATTATTCACTGTCCATTTTCCAGAAGCATTGCAACATGTTAATGTCTGACCATCTTGGCAGTTGACACCATGGGCTATTTATGTGCTTTTTATGTGGTTCCAAGGCCCTGTTCCATTCCACTCCAAGCAAAACTATCAATTGAATAAGTGATCCTCTACCTCTGACTAAGCAAACCAGTC
This sequence comes from Theobroma cacao, assembly GCF_000208745.1. NCBI lineage: Eukaryota > Viridiplantae > Streptophyta > Magnoliopsida > Malvales > Malvaceae > Theobroma > Theobroma cacao. The sequence goes on from NC_030858.1 coordinate 3,825,396, forward strand.
AAAGACTTTAATTGTTTCAACAGTTAAACCATGTTTGTTTTTGTAAGTCGCCATGCTTTTTGAGGATGCATATGATTCTGGGATCTAATTGTTTGCAACTTGGGAAAATGAGTTCACTGGGGACAGAAACAGTAGCAAATTGCCATAAGAGACCATCAAAGCAATAGAGGAAAATAATTTCACAAAATGTCAGAAAGTTTATCATCTAAATTTTGACTATTTGTGGCTAATGCTTCAAGTGTGACAAATTCATTTTTTAAAAAAGCCGCCGGCCAACTGCAGTAAGAAAGCAACTAAATGTAACGAAGGAAAAAGGTGTTTAGACTTCAATTCACACATTATAGGGACATTTTAAAAAATAATCTTTAAAGATAATATATTTTTAAAAATAATTTTTTTTATAATTTTAATTATTTTTAATTAAGTTGAACAAAATTACTTTTAATGAAATTATACACTATTATGTTACATGCCATGTATAAAAACATATGACAAGTCATGGTTAACGTATTACACTTATATATACAAAAATCTGTGACAAGCCATGGTTAGCATATTACACGCTATGTACAAAAATATGTGACAAATCATGGTTAACTTATTACATGTCATGTACAAAAATATGTGACAAGTCATGTATAAAAACCTGTGACAAGCTATGGTTAGTTTGTTACACACTATGTACAAAAACCTGTGACAAGCTATGGTTAGCATGTTACACGCTATGTACAAAAATATGTGACACGGCATATACAAAAACCTGTGACAAACCATGATTAGCGTGTTACATGCTATGTACAAAAATATGTGATAAGCTAAGTACAAAAACCTGTGACAAGTTATGATTAATTTGTTACACGTCATGTACAAAAACTTGTGATAAGTCATGATTAGGTTGTTACATGTCATGTTGAAAAAAAATACTGCCGTTACACACCATGTAAAAAAATATGTTACACGTCATGGTTAAAAAATATTGTTACACGCCATGTTGAAAAAAAAATATTGTTGTTACACGTCATGTTGAAAAAATATTATTGTTACACGACATATTTAAAAATATTTTGTTACACTTTAATACCTAAAATGTTGTTGTTACTTACGAACCAAAGTTTCAAATCCTCTCAATTTTTTTTGTTTTTTTGATAATTTGGCACAGATTAAAGTGTTTATAACATGTTTTCATAAATCAAAATACAAATATTTTTTATCTAAAACACCTACTTTGACTAAAAATAAAAAAAAAATTTTGAAAACTTAGATTTATAAATTTCAAAATTTTGAGTTTATTGGTATCTAGGTCTTGAATTGATTCAATTAAAAATTATTTCATACATTTGTTATTATTTCTATCGTTTTAGTATTATCCAAAATATCTAAAAATAAATTTTCCAAACAGCCACCCACCAAAGCACGTCAAAACTATTGCTTGGTGTTTTAAAAGCGTAAGAAAGGGAAATCTGAAAACACGAGAGAAAAAAATCGAAAGAATAGCAGATGCATGCCGAACAGAGAAATCGATAAAATTTGAGAGATTGGGATGGTGAGAGAGAAATTCGAAGCACAAATGGAGAGAAATAAAGAGAAATTGTGATGAATGATTTAATTTATTTGAAATAGTTTAAAAGATATTTTCGTTAAGTCATAACTAAATATAATTAAAAATAATTAAATTTATTTTGATAATTATTTTTAAAATATCTTTATCAAAAAATATCATTTCTCAACATTTTTNTAGACATCAATATTCAGTATATATATATATATATATAACCAAAAAATGCCTTGTCTTGTCCGGGTGAGGAAACGAATAAAAGGTCCAACTGCCCCTGTTTCTCATTACCTAAGCCCACAGATTACACCCTTTCAAGGACAGGAAAAGCATATTTGATTATAAGTTTCTTCTTATCATTACGAAATGCCAATGATCATGAGAGCGGAATGATACTCTTTCACTCTTTTCTATCCTAGTTTGCAGTTGCAAAGAGGGTTTCAGATTAAAAATGCAAGTGAAAGAAGAAACTCTTATCCTTTTTACCCCTGAATCTTTGACCACACATAAAACCCATTTTCATTCATCATTTTATTATGGGAATTATAATTATAATACAAAACGACCTGATCAAAAAATGGCTCCCTTCTTGGGGAAGCAGTGGTCAAGTAAATGCTAAGAAAATCATGATTGAATAATCTTTTGGACCACTCACCTAATTTTTTCTGATTTCTCTCCCCCCCTCCCTCGGCTGCTGCAATGCAATACCTGTAAACGTGGGATCCCACCAGAAAGGAACACTTGACTCTTCTGTGTGATTGAAGAGTAGGGAAACAAGCAAAGCAAACGCGTGATAATATATAAATATATGTGTGTGAAATATTGAAATCACAAACCGAAAAATTTGAAAGAGAATTGAACGAGTCAAATTATAAACCTACCCTACCATTCTTCAACATGGCATGTGATGCCAAAACAAGGTATAAATAGTGTACTTGTCCACCACCACCACCTGGGTTGCCCTTTTTCTCTCTCTCTGTCTCTCTCTTCAGTCGTGATGATATTAAATACTGAATAAATATACTATAAATATTTGTATAATGTAGAGTGAGTAGTCGTGAACAACGTGAAGAATTTTGGAGTCTACTTTTGAATATTTATAGTTAAAATTCGGGGGTTCACAAGGGAGGTACACAATCTTGAAAGCTACTATAATCTTTTTCTCTGCTTGCCTTCTGTATGTGGACTAGATACAACTAGACCCCTTGGGTTCTTTTTTTTTTTAATTTTTTTAATTATTTAGTGTCATTTGCGTGTTCAAAGTCTCTTCAATACGCGTGTTTGTTGAGATTTTTAAATGGAAGATACTCTTGTTTGAGGAAAAGAAAAGGAAAATTTGCACATCACAGGTATTGCATGGCCATGGGTTTGACATGGTAAAAGCTTCTTTCAAAGTTGTATAATGTCAAGAATTCACTAATTCAAGTAAACATAAATCAACGAGGAACAGTTTCTCCGACCGACCAACCGTGGAGACAGGTTTCTAATCGGATTATCTCAGAGTCTTTTAGCTGAATGATTGCTTAGCTGGTAGAATTGGAAAGTTTGCAATGTCATTTGGGTTTGTCTGAAAACAGATGAGTCTTTTTTCAGAATAGCTTTCAATCAAACAACAGAAACCCAGAGTGGATGCATATGATAATACACAGAGCAGGATCCATAAAGCAGCATGATTATGGTAATAAAGTAGTGATGATAAGACTTTGGTTGTCATGGTGATTTGATATTGGGTTCAAGACTTGGTTAACGTCGGCTGTATCCCCAATTCCCCATTCACATTACACTAAAATTTCAGATTAAAAAACTTCTGCTGCTTATATTTCTATAGCAAGTTCATTGTTCACACCTTGCAACATTTCATAGCTCAAATTTTTAACACATTCTTTTGGTCCGAGTTATCAAATACTCGTCAGCAGCAATTGTTCATGCAAGGAAGTAACATAGCCATCATGTAACACCAAAATTTTCATTCAAAATTAACATCAACTAAAATTTTCTTAATAAAAAATAATTACAAGAAACTAATTAATAGTGAGATTTGATTGACAGTTAGGATCTAAGAGGGCTCGTCAGAGCTGAAACTAGAAGCAGAAATAGACAGCTAAGGAAACAGCAGGCTTGAACCTGCTGAAAAAAAAAAAAGGGATAGCAGGCTTCAGAAAAGCCTCAAAAATGAATACTTGACAGACTACTGCGGTGATTGAGCGGCCAAACCCAGCCAAGACATGCTGTCGCCTGGCTTGGAAGGAGATGCCCTGGAGCTACTTATCTGATACGGTGCTCTTGTGGTGATCCTGTAAATGATCATAAAGGATATCAACGTCAATAAATTAACTCAAAAAGTTTAGAGGACTATCTCTCTGGCCCAAAAATTTTAGACAAAGGAACATAGGCTCTAATTTTATTAACTTATTAGTCAATACAACAATTTATGGTGCCAATCCCAAAAGGGAAGACTCAATCCTATAAACCCACCAATTACAACCCCCCTTCTTTTCTCAAATTTCCTGATAAAATTGAAAGATTTTGATAAAAAATAAAAGAATAGCAGGACTGTCTCAGCCCTCCGTACATGAATCACAAGCAATCAAGCTATGGCCTATATGTCAGGACACCAAAAAAAATTTGACTCCAATCACCTACGTCAACAGAAGTTACAATAGATTTTAAAATGTAATTTCCTATATTGATCTCTGGATGCCTACCTATCCTTTCTCTTCTCTAGGAACCGATGGAGTGAAGCTCTCCTTGCAATTGGTAGATCTGCAATAGACAAAAACTAATAAGAACCCCTATATAAAGCATGAAAACATGAAGCATGATTTCATCTTCCTATGTTCTCCGTTGAAAAAAACTAAAGTGGAATATGAGAATTACCACCAGGAATGGGTCGCTGAGCAGATTGAATGCATTCTTGAGTTGCATTGTTTATGAAATTAGGAACCACATTTGAGGTAGGAGGAACTCCAACGACAGGTTCAACTGGACTTCTAGCAATGCTAGAAGTAAAGGAGACATTTGTCTTGGCAGGATTGGGGTTGAAGCTGTTGTTTTGGGAGCTTCCCTTGCTAGCTAAAAGCATGATTTCCTTAGCTTTGTCAGCTGGAAAATCATTGAACACAATCACTTGTCCACCATAAAAGATAGTCATCTGTGCAGTTTGAGGCTCCCCTGCGGTAGATTTGTTCATGCTGTTAACACTAGAATCAACCCTTTTCAGACCATCATCCTTAGAAGCTGGTGATGAAAAACCAGCTTGCTGAGGGAACAAATCCATGGATCTCAAGTTCCGAGCAGCTGCAAGGTTTCGGCCACTAACATCACCTGAGTTCTCATTGACAGGAAACAAATTCATGGTAGGACGCAGGGTCTCCGGTGTCCCTACAACATATCCATAAAGAAGATGATACATTAGAGTGAAACACTGTATAAAACTACCTTTAATACTTTAAACACTTGTGTTTCAGGAACAGAAGTAGTGGCTATTTATAATGAAAATTCAATGATCCTGTCCAGTTTACTGAGATCTAAAAGCGGGTATTTTGCCAACAGAATATAAATCGAAGGGATTATCTCAACGGAATTTTGCTCCAAAAACATATAAACACAAACTTCAAATCCCCATCCTCCCCCAAGAATTGGAACTTTTTGGATCACGCACATGGTATATTTCTTCTTTACATATCTTTTTTCTTTTTCAAAACAAATTTTCAAAGTGAGAACTTCCAGGGAGACCGAGAGAATAAAGGGCACGTTTTCTGACTGTTTGAAAAATTAAAGATTGAATATGTCAATTTGCAAATCTGATTTTGCGGATCTGAAATTAGACAAAAAAAAAACAAATTTTGCTAAAATTACAGACAAAAAAATCATTAGTCGAGGCTTAATTTGATTAAACCGCTTCAAGCATTTGAATTTCAAAACGCTTATCCAGGTAAAAAGAGACGTAAAAGTAAAAGCGAAAGAACAAGGCATAATTGAGTTTTATTTATATAGCCAGCTTTAAATCAAGTTTCGTCTTTGAAAACTTAGACAAACATAAATATATGAAAAAACAAACCCGAAATTCTAATTCATTTATTCTTTCTCAGCTCTTCTGTGTTCCTCGTCAGCCCAAAACTCCACAAAGAAGAAAAAAAAATTAAAGACAAGCAAAGAAATAAGGAACTTACCATTAGCTTCCACGTTGCATGTCATTCCCAGAGTTAGATCTCCAAAGCTACCTTTCTCCTTCAAGTACTGACTCAACAAGCTACAAGTTTGAGTAAAGCTTGGCTTATCCGGTGACCTAGCCGATTTCTGACCCATGAATTCCGGTGAACAAGACATACTTTCGGAAAAACAAAATTCAACTGTTTACCCCTTTTGCTCGTTTGGGTTTTCAGAGAATGATTCGGAACCGAATACCTCAATCTTTGAACTTAGAGCTGCAATAAGGATCTGTTTGAAATTGTGACGTTTAGCTAAAAGAAGAGAAATTTTATTTTATATGAGGAGGAGGCGGAGGATGGGAAGAAGAAGAAGAAGAAGGGAGATATGGTTTTTATCTCTGAAAAGCTGAAGGGAGGTGAGTTAAAAGCACGAGGAATAAATGGGGCTTTTTTAAGCTTGATTTTTGCAGCTTCGAGAGGGTGCTTCAATATTTTATTGTCTCGATTGTTTGGTATTTCAAACACGTGTTCTTTTATTTCTTTTCTTTTCTCCTCTGTTACATTTGTGTGTATTTTTTCGTCATCGCCGGTGTCCGTGTTCCTTTTCAACATGTTGTCCGATATTTCAAGATAACTTTTAATACATGTCGTGAATTTACCTTTTTGTCCGCATACGGAAAGGGGCGTATTTGTTTGCGGCCCTAATTAACTTCTATAAAAATGAAAGGCAAAAAAATTACTTTTATTAGTTTTAAGATTTTCAATCAACTTGAATTTCATAAATTAAAAAATGTGACTTATTATTTCCATGTGGTCCCTAATTATTAATTAAATACCTAAAATCATAAGTGCTTATTAAATTTTTTAGATTAATCTTTCAATAAAATGATAATAATGTATAAATTTATATACAAAAACAAAAACAAAATACTATTATAAATATACAAATGTTTACATGAAAAGGTACCAATGTAACCCATTTTTCATGTTAAGTTTTCATTTAATACATTTACCATTTAACCATTGTCTCATGCTGGAAACATGCTTTTTTTTTATTCTAGAAGTGGTTAAGTTTTCCTTAGCCCATATTTATTGACTCAATTTCAACATTTCTGTTTTTGGACCAACACCCAAACCACCTTTGTTGTACCATTTCTAACCCATCAGCCAAACACGGTCATAAGAAACGTGGTAAAGTCACACGAGGGTATTTCTGTAAAACCGCTCACCTCTATAAGCACCTTAATTAAAAGTTGAATAAACAATAAACTAATACCCATAGCACTCACCAAAACGGCGTTAAAGAAAACGGCGTTAGGTGTGGCTTTCCTTTTGCCTTTTTGTTCTTTAATTAAATTTCAACAAATGCTTTCTCTTACGTACCGTCGCGCAGGTGAGAAATACGACCAAAGTGGGCGCCACAAAACAGATGCAACCACAAAAACACCGCCCTTCCCCTTCCTTCGATCCTCAGAAAAGCAAGCGGCAAGTGCACGTTCCTTCTCCCAATAACATCCCGACACGCGTAAATCCCCAGTCGATGGCAATCCCGCGTGGGGATTCTCCCTTTCCCCAATTGGAGGGTGCAACTTTGAGTGGGAAGGAGCTAGGATATTCTGCTCCTATTCCCATTTTTGTATCTCTAGTCATTTTTCATGTGATTTTTTTTCCCTTTTCTTATCATTGTCAATTGTCATCCCACCACAAGTAAATATCTTTACAAATCTATAAGATATACGATAGACTATTGGTCGTATATTTTTTTTCTTATTTTGGATAAGGGAATATTTAATGTTTTAATAAATGAAGTTTAGTGCCGTTAATAATTAACAAAATGCATTGGGACATGCTAGCTAATCTAATTTGATCTATTAGGAGCATTTAGATTATTCAGAATTCAATTATTTTTGTCACAGAATTTAATCATTCCAAGGGTACCACTAAAGTTTACCACAACATTAATAAATGGTATTTATCAATAATTAAATAGTGTAAAGTCGTTTTCTTTCTTTCTTGACAATTAAATGACATAAAGTTATATCATGTGACAGTAATGCTTTGATCAATAACAAATTGGTAATGACTTTATTGTGCTTAATTTTGAACTTCTTTTTTTTTTCTCATTTGGCATGTTGCTTTATAGTATATTATTATTTTTTATTTTACGAGTGAATAAGATAAGATTATAATTTAAGTGAAGTTTCCTAATTATAAAAGTTTGTCTTTATTGTAATGTTTCTTACAAATTAATTGTATTGTACTTTAAATTGATAATTTTGGTATTTTTTTAAAACAAAATTAAAATTGGGATGTTGTGACAAACAATTTTGAATTTCTTTTTTTTAAAAAAGGGAAGAGTCAAACTCGTGTGAGAAACGCGGAGAGATAGAGAGAGAAGGACATGGTTGGTTGTGGGTGCACATGCACTCACACCGCTTGGCAAAGCTTAAAGATACACGTGGCCGACGAGAGAACATTTTTCTCGTGAAGGTGACATGAGAATTGCCGCCTTTTTCTTCTTTCTTTTTTTTTTTTATTTTCTTTGACATTAATGGTCCCCACGTTTTTGTACAGTAATCGAGAATTATGTAAAATATATTTAATCGGAAAACAAAAAAACATAAAGAGCAAAACACGAAGAAGAAATTTTAGGGGGCGGGGGAAAGAGTCACGGGCGACTCGACTCCCGACGTCCTGTAAAAAAAGGGGTGGAGTACCGAACACGTGATTGGCGTGTCGGCTCTGGTGCTTACTGACGAAACACCCTTCTATTTGTGGAAAATTACGGCATCATACCAACAAAAATCCTTTTTGAGTTGGGCTATTAGGGGACTGCCCTCATGTTAAAAGCGTGAGCTCTCTCTCTCCAGTCTCCATTAACGTTTTAATCATCGCATCACAGCTCAGCCGGTTGAGGTAACCGGTTTTCGGTTCAACCCTTCGGTCCAATATGCTGACAAATATTAAATTTCCATATATTTTCAGAATAATCAGAACAAATTGAAAACGATATGATATTAATAGAAAAACATATTTAAAAGACAAATCAAACATAAAAACTCAATATAATAGTACAATACCCTAAATTAAATCTTGGGATTGGGTTTTTAGTTAATTATTGTGAGTGCGCTTACGGGATTCATGGATTGGTCCAGAAAGGTCTAAAATTGTGGTCGATTAAATATCTATTATAAATTTTTTTTAACTCAATCAATTTTTTAATTCAAATGACTCGTTTGTTTTTTTAGCTATTTTCAATGTTTCGACTACTCTCGAGTTGAATTGACCATCAATTTTCAATTGAATCGATCCGGCCAGTCCATTTGATTCAATTTTTAAAACATTGCTCTCCATTTACTTTCAATCTTATTTTTTTTCATTTACAAGTTGTGAATTTTATCCTTTTTTATTTTTTCAAAAACAATGCACCTCAATTATATACTAAGGGTGTGTTTGATAAACTATCAAAATATTTTAAACTATTGAAAATGAAAATTTTATATAGTTAAACTTTTTTTCAATGAGTTTGGTAAGGAAAATTTTGTGATTTAATTACATTAACCTTATAATTTTTCCTTCTTCCATGGATGAACAAGCTAGGGTGGGTCTATCCTATCCTCCATGGATAGGTAACAATCTTTAAAAAGAAGAAAAAACCTGATAAATTTTCCTCTCAACTATATATTTTTTTAACTTTTGTTAACGTAGAATATTAAAAAAATCAAGAAAAAATCTATTTAGTTCTTAATTTTCAATAGAATGTCAAACGATTTTTCCAATAACAATTCAATATTTAATTTTTTCCAAAATATAAAATTCTGTACTTAAATATTCAATATTTGATTTTTTCAGTTTATCAAGTAGCACTTAAATTTATCCAAATTCTTATACATCTAATTATTTGAACTTAAGTTTTATTATATGAGAAAAGTGTGTAATTTGAACACAAAACATTTTTCAACTCTTAATCATGTAGTCAGAAATTTAAGTTTAACTACATTTAACTATAATTAGTAGTTGTCACCATTTTTCTGTTTTGTTTTTTTTAATTTTTTGCCTTTATAACGGGTTTTCTTTTTTTTTCCTTTAATAAATAAATTGCTAATTGTCTAAATAAAAATATTTATCTACCAATACAAGTGAATATTACAAAATTGTATTATAATTTTCTCAAAGTCTTTGAAGTAAAGTTGGGAGTCTGATTAAAGAAACATACTAGTAATGTCTCTTACATAGTTATGACATTAGATAAGTTTAAGTTCTATATTACTTAGAACTTCTTTTGTTCTATCATTTTTGTTCGTCTTTATTGTTTTTAGACATTTTAAAATTACATACATTTTTTAATAATAGTATTATTTTGTATATTTCAAATTTATTTTTATTATTGTTGACATTAATAGACATAAAACATCAATTTTATAAGAAAAAAATTTAAAATTTTAATATAACAATTAAATAAAAGCAAAAATAATGAGAGATAATATCTTAATTGCTTGAAATTCAACGAACATATAGTAAGAAGTTCTCGTACGTTGAAAAGCAACAACGAGAGAGAGAGAGAGAGAGAGAAGTAAGAAGTACGCTGTTAATTACAGGGCAGAAGGATAGCAGTAGTCCTATGTTGAAAAGCTAGTAGTACAAATAAAAGCAAGATGGACGCTCAGTGTGAAAATCCAGGGATGCTGTACTCTTCAAAGCACTCAAATCTAGGAGATTTGTGCATGTCCAGAGCCTGATTCGTAAATCCCAGTAAAAAAGAGTAACAATCCTTCAATGTAATCGTTGCTTTTGCAAGGGTCAGATCTGTCAAATTTAAGTGAGAGTGACATTCATTCAAACTTTAATTGCAAAGATATAAACGGTAGGCTCGAACTGAAAGACTCCCATCCCATGTGATGTTCCTCCCCCACAGAAATCCAGATTAAGGTTGATGGGCCACCTGGGGACAAACCTTTTATTTAAAAAGAAAATTAAAAAGAGGTGCAATTAGGCAAACACCCAAAGATTTTCAATGATGTTTCTCTGCAGTGCATGGGGTATATATTTTTAACTTAATTGCAAGCTGTTGGTTTTGTGCTTGTTTCCTCTTTAAGATTGTTGTTTACATGTGAGTTTTAGTGGTTGGTATAATATCCTCTCATTACCCACTAGTTTTGCCATCAAATGATGCTAATCATGGCAAAATCTTTTCTCATAATCTTAAAAGATATGCAGCTTAATTCTCCCTAATTAAAGTCATCAACCAATTGTTGATCCTTTACCCACCTAATCGGCTCATAACCCCCCCAATTTGATTACCAAATCAATGCTGCATGCAAGCAAGGGGGCTGGTCACTGGTCAGGTGAGATCAATGTCATAGTCACATTTCATCTCTATCAAATAACATCTCTAAAAAAAAAATATTACCAACCCCATGCACTGTTCAATTGGTAAAAAAAATAAAAGACAATTTCACTATGTAAAACTTGCGGGGTTCCCCCTCCCCCCCCCCCCCCAAAAAAAAAAAAGGCTCCCTTCCCTACATATGCCGTTAGCTAGATGTGGCATGCAAGAAATTGAAGGTAGTCGCTGTAGGAGAAACTGAAATAGGTATAATTTTTTATAACAAGAACAACATAGTTATTTGACCCAACTTCCAGCCATTGCTCTAAAAACTGAAAAGATTATTGTCTGTCCCAATCTAGTGGTCCATCAACATTAAACGTAAAGTGGTCAACTATTGGTATAGGAAATGTAAAACATGTAACATGCTTTTGATTTCATGATGAGCCACCTTAAACCCTTTGTTTTGGTTTTTTTCCCCCAAATTCTAATTGGGTTTATCTTTAATTATGGATGGAAGCTTACTGCTCTTCGCACGTGACTACAAAAGAGTGTGGGGGTCATAAGGTTGTAATGGAGACGTGCGGCGGTTGTTACACCTTCATGTAGATGTAATAGTACGTAGTAGGTTTCCGATTACATCAAACTTATTACCGCATGTTCCATTTTTTGTTTTGTTGAGATTTGGACATTCATTGGAGAGGCACTGTTCCATATCTTAAATGTCAGTCTATTTATGAACATTTTGAATTGGTTATTACCGACATTAATAAGTAGGGATACGGTGGTTTGAATTTGCGATGAAATTTTCATAGTGTATTGACAGATTAATTAAGTAAGCATTATCGACAGAATATTTTGTTAAAAAATTTTATTTTTTAAAAATATATTAATTTTAGAAAAATGGCTATTTGTATATATTTTTACATACAAAAATAGTATGAAATTATTAAGAGAGCCTTCTATACGCATTTTGATTAAGTTTTTAATTTATATAATCTATACTAATATATAATATTAGTATCTACATTCATTATCCAATTTGGTAATCAATTCGCTAACTGTTCTTATTAATTTCTGATTTTAATAAAATGAAAACCCATACACTAAGTTTGAGTCCCAAGCCGCATATGAACTAATTAGTGAGTGATGTCTATATATAACGCATTTCTCTTTTTATGTAATTAGAGAAGCGGTTGATACCTGATAGTTTTAAACCTGTAATTCTCCATTTTTTTTCCCATTATTTTGGTACAATATAGCTATAAATCTATTTTAGGAATCAAAAAATAGAAGAAGAAATGTTATCAATTAAAGTATATGAAATTTTCATCCAACCATTACAAGTGTCTCAACGTATAAAAATCATATTATAATACAGTCATAATTAATTATATATGTAAATTCATTAAAATATAAAAAAATTAAATATGTGTATATATATATATATATTAGTAGTAATTAAATTATATTTTGACAAACATATTTATTTAATATGATTTTTTCACATCAACTGACTTTAATTATGTGACATATCCTTATTAATTAATCGACTATATGATACTATCCTCATGATTAAAATCAATTAACTTGAAAAGTCACGTCAAACAATGGATAATTTTTAATGATTGAGTGATTAAGATAAAAATTGTTTAAAAAAAATTAAATATATAAATGAGCAAATAGGTAATTTGCTGTCATTGTTTAAGCATGCTGCAGGTTTGTTTTTGGCTGAGCCATGAGCTAATCCAGCATTTAATTATAGCGAAATATCTCCTTCTAAGCAACTTCGTTTGTCAATTTAAAAACGTGTACTGCACATTTACAATCAACAATATTATTATGGGCTTTGAATATGCAAAAATGATTGAATGCTTCTTATTGCAAAACACCAACCACTGGAGCGAATCATTGAACTGCACTAAGAGCCGGATAAACATGTCTTTGAAACCACCTCGTCATTGCAGAAACAATATAAAATGTCAGAGAAATAATATTAAAAAAAAGGGGAAAAAATATTTATGTTGGAGCATATAACTAATTTAAGTATACTAGCTACAATGTCTGAGACGTTAATTAAAAAATAATTTACCCAACGTATACGGTTTTGATTATGAAGTCGACAAAATAGACTGAGAAACTAAGAGCTTTCTGTTTTCTTCTGCTTTGACTTATTGAATATATTTAACTTAGGTATTGGTATGGGGAAACAGCTCAATGGCATGGAAAATGTTTGGAAAATGACAGCTTACCAAATCGTTCCTGAAAGTGTAATAATGTTATAAAATTTGTATATAATGGAGTTGAAGACCAAGATAAGTTTGATTGTCTGTGGGTCGATTCATCCACATGGAAAGATAATTAAATTGGTGGATTTACACGAGTCTAATGTTTGGTCTACCAAACTCGGGATAGGTTTAATTTGATGTAATTAAATTAGCTTATAATTACTACTTTTTAATAGCAAAATAGAAATTGAATTAATAAGTTTAACCTTTAAAAAGATATTATCAATTTGTTGATCCGTAAAAGATTTTATACAGAAGATATATTTTTCCTTTCAAACCGTCAAGATTCATGAAATTTTTTTCTGTAAAATAATTTACTTCCCCAAGTTACATAACGAAATATAATATAATCCTGCATTATTTTTAATTATTTAACTAATGTGTCAATTGTCCCCGAATAACAAAACTGAAGGGCTTAGGAACAAATTGCAAATTCGAGTAGTGCTTAAATTAATTATAATAAACTCTTATATTTATAATTTAATGATCTCTTACCGAGCTAAAACATTTCCATGACTTGTCTTTGTCCGAATAGATAAAGTGTTCTGCCATGGCCTGTGTGTGGAATATTCATATGCCATAGCATAGAAAAGGGTAGAGTAAATAATATAACATAGCTCAATCGAAACTATTGACCACAGGCCTGACATAACAATAAAGTCAGTGGTCCAGCATATTATCATTCACCTTGCTCTTAATTTCCCGATTCGACTGCCTTTTTATCGAGAATGTAAGATACAACTTAAAAGCACGCTACGAATTTGAATCTCAGTAGGCTGATGAAATGTATAAGCTCCTTTAAATTTTCTGTACAAAACTTCGTCAATCAAACATTACAGAAGTGGAGCCAAAAAGGACATGGAAGGAAATAACAAGCCCCACTGCTCCAACCTTGTTTTTCCAAGATTACCTCTTACAGACGTACAATTTTAAGCCTTTCAACGTTGATCCCAGGGAGAATGGCCCAGCAGACTGTGACCTGCCACCTTGTCATATGTCATAATCTATATCCGTTACATTCTGGGATCCTGAGCGCTTCACAAGTCTTTCCTCTTCATCGTATCTATCAAGGTTTTCACAAGGAGCAGGGAAGATGGTCCCTATTACGCGGCCTTGAACAAAGGAACACTGGAATATATGCTTCTTCTTATATGTTATCCCCACGGACATATCCCTAAACATCACGTTTCTCACAGGAATATCTTCACTACCATGTATACGAACAGGAACACGAACTCCTTGACCATGTATCCCAATGAAGCTTATGTCCTCAAGTATTGGCAGAGCCTTTCGGTCAAAATCATCATCAGGGTGCTCGTTGTAGTCTGTCTTAATAACAATTCCAACTCGGGTATTATCAAATGTCAGATTCCGGTATGTTATATGTCTAACATATCCACCTCTTCCAACAGCAGTCTTGATTCGAACTGCACGCCGAGAACTCCAGACAAGGAGGTTCTCCACAGTGACATTAGATACCCCACCAGACATCTCGCTGCCTATTGATACGCCAGCACTGTGGCACAATTCAGCCAAGGCAGATCTTAGTTAGTATCTGAAGAGTGAAGATGTGCAATTACCAAATGCAAATCACAGCTAGGGGCAGATAAAAAGTAGACAAATCACATTCTAGATGGTGATTCAGAGATAATTTTCCATTTCATGATTTGTTATGAAGTATGTTCAACTGTTTACCACCCTGAGATGGTAGTAAGGGCTGATACCACAAATTAAGCAGTACCTTCCTTGAACAAGGAGCAAGAGCAGATTACATGTCCTATTCAGACAAAGAAATTGGAAGAGAGAGGGGTTACAAGAGAATCACTTCCCCACTCTAACAGTTTGACCTGCTTGAATGTAAAAGGGGAAAAAATGTTGTACCTAAATGGGGCCAAAGTCATAAAAATAATATTTAAATACATCTTCAAGATTCCAGTAACTAATTACAGGTTCTTTTTTTTTCCAATAATGTTAGGGATTGTCTCTACAGCAAAATCATGATTCATCCCTTGTGTATAAACATGTTGCAAAATTTGGCCCAGAGCATATAGTTATTGACTAATAGTCAGCTTAGGAAAAACAATGAATCACAAGAAGATGATTTGTTTCTATCCTAGTTGTTTCGTAATTTATGGTTGTTGACTTTAAATCATCCACAGTGCACAAATTTGGCCTTTTTTATTAACAACATGAGAAATAAAGATAGAGGGCAAAACAAGAGGAAGGTTTGGATGAAGTATCACAAAATCTAAATAGTTTCTCTCATAAGTTAGATTAGAAAGCAAGAGTTCAAGCCATTTCAGACTCGGGACGACTCAAAATGCAGAGCTGTTCCCTGGGAACATCAGTAAAGGAGGTACCACGTATGCACAGATAAACATTCAAAAAGTCCGGTGATGCAACAAAAGGGGAAGGACACATGAATAGAAAAATCTAGAAACTTTAATCATTTACCAGAGAATCTATTTGCATCAAAAGTTTGCAAGAAATGTTATGCATGCATGCTATTTGAAACCCCACTTTTTGTAAACATGAGAACAATTAGGCAATAGATTGTTCATGATGCTGGGGGAAGACTAATTTAAGAAACTTCACCTGACCATGGAGCGGACAATGAGGTTTCGGATAAGAATGTTCCTTGAAGGTCGTCCATAAGATATGCCGTATTGATCCCAGCCACTCTTTATTGCAATTGCATCATCCCCAACACTTATGTAGCAATCCTCGATTACCACATCATCACATGAATCTGTTTATGACATAAATGATTTGAAATTAGTCACATTCAGAATGAACTAATCTTTTTTTTTTCCCCACAGCAAATCAACAAGCAGAAATGTGGTGTACATAGGTGAAGATTTGAGCAGGCCAGCATTATATGATGTTCACTCCATTTATAAAAATGTATACACAATGTCAATTTTCTTGTCTGTGTCATAAAGGTATGGGGGGAAGGAGACAAAAGACAAAACAGTGAAAGCAAATTTGTTGCAATTTGCCCACACATTTCATAGATTTCAGTTCAGAATACTAAATTTGTACATTCTATATCTAAATCTTCAGCTTCCTGCTTCTGTGACATGATTAAGCTTTCGCAATCCAGCTTCAACTACTCCTCAAAGCCTTGAATTTATTCCCCAGATTATCAACCAAGCTTGCTAAGTAAGTTGGCCAAATCACAAAAAATGTATAGATCATTACTAGGCTTCTTTATCAGTGACTTTTATGTGTGCGTACAGAGAGAGAGAGAGGTCAAATTCTCCCCCAAAAAGAGGGAAAGAGGAAACCCTCTATCCACCTTTTTCTCCTATTTACATGTCGAACGGACATATCTAATAAAATATTCATAGTATGAATGACAATTCTGTCCAGAGCCTTAGCTACCATAAATTCTCTTAAGACCAAAGTTTAAATCTTATATATTTTTTTTAACAAAGTTTAAATCTTATATTTAGTGACTACTTACCAGGATCAATTCCATCAGTATTTGGGGCTTCAAAAATGGGAGCCAGGATGGTAACATTCCTGACTGTTACATTCTTGCAGTCATATGGATGAAAAGTCCAAAAGGGAGAATCACGTAAGGTTATATTAGAGATCACAATATCACTTGACCACATTATCTGCACAAGTGGACCCCTGGTGTGATTGAGTAGCTTTTGGCGATACTTCTTCCACCATGATTGACCCTGTCCATTTATGGTACCATTATGCCCTGTTGATTTGTAAAAACAAGGGTAAATCAGACTCAGCCAGCGATGAATGTCTTACACAGAACAAAGGTCTCAGTGTTCATTTACCAGAAGCACACATACACAAGAAACTCAACCAACTTCTAAGATTTTAGAGTCAAATAATCAAATCTACATCATATGCGTTGCTAGCAGCCAATTAGATTTCCTTAGTAACTATGATTGATTGATTGTTTCATCAATTTGGCGTGTGGCATCACAGTTTATAACAGACGCATCAGAAAAGAAGCAAAAGAGAGCAAGCTGGTAATTTTTCTTCACCTAAAACCTTAACAAGACTGTTTCTTTCCTACTTATTTCCCATTAGAAAAAGAGAAAAAAAAAAAAGAATCAATTTGCAACTGTTTTGTGTAAGTTGTCGCATAACGTACTAGACTATAAACTTTGATAAGGAATGCAGAAAACAGGTTTAGACATCAACCTGCCACTAATAATTCATGTGCTATTACTTTGAATAGCCAAATTGCCTCATTCACAATGGATACATCCAAAATATAGGTTGTTTGCAATAATTATTGCTTAAACCTTATAAGTAGTTAATGGCTGATTCTGTTGTATGATAGCTAATTGGTAATAATAACATCTTGAAATCTCCTGTCATATTCACCAACATTACGTATAGTTTATCAGCTATGCAGGACAATTTCTTAATGACTTAAAATTTGAAAATTCAATGAGCAGTCCAAGGGAAGATGATTGGCCATTATAGATTTACTGATTTAAGGTTCTTAATGGACCCATAAAAAATACTTTTATACAACAACCAACTATATTGCTAAAATGAATGACTTCGAATTTTTAAAACATGAGAACATGAATACAGTCAAAGAGATTCTATGAAGTTCCCTGTGATTCTTTGACCAAAGACCATATAGAGACTAGTTTGATACAGTTCAGAATCATAAAATGCTTGAGCTCAAAGAGGCCACAGTTTACCAATAAAAAAGGGTCTATTGTGTAAGCCACCTTATGAATTTAAAAGAAAATATTTCAAAATGACTTAAAAACTAAAATTTCTGCTTACAGATGCAGGTGAATAAACTAACCAGTTATAACAACATCTTTGAGGTTTTGGCCATGGATTAAACTCCCGTACCGAGGTCCATGATGCTCTCTTCCGTATCCATATGAAGGCAATGGAGGCATTAATGGCCATTGCCTCTCGTCCTGTAAAATACCATTAAAGAGAACACGCCCAAAATTAGCAATAGACATTGTAAATGTGATACAACAATCACAAGATGAAGCCACCAAAATCCAAAAGTTTAATCAAAAGAGCCAAATAACTACTTCAACACAAGAAATTACCTGATG
Organism: Theobroma cacao; assembly: GCF_000208745.1. NCBI lineage: Eukaryota > Viridiplantae > Streptophyta > Magnoliopsida > Malvales > Malvaceae > Theobroma > Theobroma cacao. Next base: position 3,843,779 of record NC_030858.1, read on the forward strand.
GCAAAAACTTATATTAATACCAATATGTCTCGCAAGCTAGAAATTACTGGCAATATAATACTCTCAAGCCTCAAGGTTCACATAAATACCATGAAAACGATTATATATTCTCCTAATTATACATGCTCACACTAAGTTCCCCTTCATCACAATTAACAAACTATCAACCTAATATGTTAAATAATAAGTGTAACAACCCCAATCTTGTCTTGACAAAAAGGCTTGCTTGACTTAGCTTGTTTAGTTAATAAACCATGTTTGAGATTCATTTTCACTGTTTTTTAAGTACCCAATGGTAAACATACTTAAGCTCATGAACTTAACAACTAGATCAATTTAAGCAAAAATAAATAAAACTTACGCCATCTTATATGATGTTTAGTTGAAAAAACCAACCTCGATTCCAAGAATCTCCGCATCCTCAGCTAGAAACAAAGTCATATGACTAGTGAGATTAAACGGCGCCGTAAGCCACTTCCCAGGCGGCACGTTGAGCTGAGCACCTCCTCTCTTCCCAAGCTTCGAGATCGCCAGGACAGCCCTCTCAAACGCCGCCGTATTAACCGTGACCCCATCCCCGACCGCACCAAAATCAGTCAAATTAAGCGCGAAAGGCCGCGTCTTGGGCATCGGCCGGCCAGGTCCAGCTTTGCCGAATATCGAGAACCCATCCCCAACAATATTCCGTTGCCATAGAAAGACCGAAGCGAAAGCCGCGATCCAGAGGACAGAAAATAGAGTTTTATGTGAAGAAAGGAATGCCGGAGCCCATCTCTTAAGTTCCAGCCTATGTTGTTGTAACTGAAACCGCCCAACCGGCAAGGTCTCCACCATTTCGGGTTTTTGTTTTGGCTTGATAAATTTGGTTCAAGAAATGGTTTTCTTCACTTGGGTTTGGAACATGGAAAAGAAGGATCTTTTTGTATAAGAAGAATAAAAAGGGAAAAAGAGCGTATATTTTGTGGGTGGGCTGTTAACGATCGAGAGCTGGTGGATTTGTTGTTTAGAAACGGAAGAGTACATTTCAAGGGAAGACTGTAATGTAGAAGGCAAGAGAGAGACTGTAGTTTCTAGCTTGGGCAGTTCGGTATTTTTAAGGCTAGTAATTGGAGTGACACTAGGCTGCAGGGTATTATCATGCAGCTTAGTTGATTTTCTGACACTAGCTTGGCTCAAACTAAAATTAGGTGTAGCTTGAAGTGATTAGGGGAGTAGTTTGGTTTTGGGAATCTATTTACCTGATGAAAAGGTGAATACTTATCATTTTGATGGGATTTTGAGTTGTAATTTAATGTAAGAAAAAAAATTGGGATTTGGCAATTAGTGAATATACCTATTTGTAATGAATTTCTAACGAGGACAAAGTAAAAAGAGTCAGACTAGAATGAATAGAAAGATGATCAAGAAAAGGCCCTGGCCTTGAAGGAAAGGCACCTATGTCATAGGTTGTTAGCTTTACATGTTCCTTCCTTGTGCTGTGCATCTATCCAAAGTTCATTTTTCCCTTTATTGAATGACAAAAAGGGGAAAAAACGGTGAACAAGTACATAAATGTAATTTCCGTCTCCGATTCTCCATCTAGGAGATAAAAGAATCTCAAAATCTGAGGCCTCTTTCACGGCAGCGAGAAGCAATGCACGTCACTTTAGTAGGTGAACAGTTGATGGGTTGCAATCTGTCCAGTTTAATAAAGGGAATGTTAAAAAACACAGAAGATGAAATGTACTTATCAGAGCTAATGTTTTCATGTCATGATATAATGATGAAGCTGACTGAGTAATGGATTCGAGGCTTCAACAATTAACATTTTGCATTTGAAATAAGAATCTATGAGTCTTTGTCAAGATTGCATACTACCAAACGCTTGGTAATTGGAATTTTTCTGTTGTTGACTTTTCTGAGCTGGTTTCGGGAACCTGGATGTGACCATGTAGGGTGGTCCAGGACATCAGAGTTCAGACCCATCTTCAACTTGGGCCCGGATGTTATAGGCCACATTGTCCTTACCCAGACCACTAACCAGAACTGTGTTGCAAACTTTCTGTCTTTTACACATGTACAGCTGGCATTGGTCTCCTGGCTCCCCTTTTGTTCCACCTCAGAGAGTCTATCATGACTTCTTCAGTGTTTCCCGTACTTTACTAGCAGATAAGGGAGTCATCCTTGCAAAGCAAGGCTTTGCCAACTCCAAAGGACATTTGTGTTGTGTCATCTATGGCCTTAGCTATTGCTTCCACCGCACTGTCAAGCCTTCCAATCAGGTAATTGAGATTTAAAAAATACATTGCTTTGTTAACTACGCACATATAAAGTTGTCATTCTTCGAAATGCTTTTGCTGATTCCAAGTAAATTTGCCCATACACAGGGATAAACCTCAAAAACCATTTCCAGGAAAAATTACAACTTTCTTACCAGGGAGCACTCATCTGAGAGCAACGAAAGGAGTGTCGAGTGTTTGTGAACCCCTTCCTCCTGATAGACCATTATGGTTCCCTGGTAGCACACCTCCAGAGTGGCTCGATGGCAGGTAGCATCGATCTATCTCTCCTCCTGTAGGCAGTCATATACCAGATAAATGTCCTTAAATCTGATATTTGTCTCTATCATTCCCTTGTGCATAAGACTCTTCTTTGGCAGTATTTATAAATGCATTCTAATGCTTAAACAGAAAAAGTCTGAGATGGTCCAACAATCCCTTTTAGTCTTTTAGTTTCTTTTCCTTTTCTGCAGCCATAAAGAATATCCTGAATTTAGTTTTCTGAAACTACTAAGTGGTGCAATTTCTAATGTTTGTGTTGAAATAAGATCGGCATGATATTATTATAAATTTCTTCATTTTTTTTGTTGTAGCCTTCCTGGAGATTTTGGCTTCGACCCACTTGGATTAGGTATGCCTTTATTTTGCATTGAGTTAGACATTATGAAACTTGCACTTTTAGTTTTTGAAGCCAGGAGGAATTTTTTATCCCTGGTAAAAGTTTGGCAATCCTGTGAAATTTGTTGGTTAGGACCCGCTTTCGCAGTTGCATTTGTACCGATTTTGTTGATCATAGATGAGCCAAAAACTTCAACCTAAACTAGTTAATTCTGATTTCTGAGGGAAAACAGGATCCATTCAGCTTAATTTACTGCCTACTTCTGACACCAACTTGTAAGATTACCCTCCCCTTTTCTCTTCTGGAGCAAGATATCAGCAATGGTCTAAAATAAATGTTGCTTGAAGTTGCTTGCAAAACTTTTATTATCTGAGGTGCTTGGCACCACTCTCATATTCAACATTTGCTTATGTGTAAAATAAATTATTTCCAGGATCTGATCCAGAAACACTTAAATGGTTTGCACAAGCTGAGCTAATGCATGCCAGGTGGGCAATGCTGGCTGTGGCAGGAATACTCATACCAGAATGCCTTGAAAGGCTGGGTTTCATTGAGAACTTCTCATGGTATGATGCTGGTGCTCGAGAATACTTTGCAGACCCTACAACCTTGTTTGTGGTGCAAATGGCATTGATGGGTTGGGTTGAAGGCAGAAGGTGGGTTGATATGATTAACCCAGGGAGTGTAGATATTCAATTGAAAATTCCTAACAAGAAGAACCCAACGCCGGATGTTGGTTACCCAGGTGGCTTGTGGTTTGACCCCATGATGTGGGGAAGAGGGTCCCCAGAGCCAGTGATGGTGTTGAGGACTAAAGAGATCAAGAATGGGCGTATTGCGATGCTAGCATTTGTTGGCTTCTGCTTCCAAGCTATCTATACCGGCGAAGGCCCAATTGAGAACTTGATGGCTCATATTGCAGACCCTGGTCACTGCAATGTTTTCTCGGTATTGCTGTTCTTCTTGTTTGAGCTTTGAAATTACATTAACTTATTCAAATGGGGTAATATATTACACCATGAATTTCACTCATTCATTTTCGTTGAGCTTATAGTGACTAAAGCAAAGCTGCCAATAAGAGTAGGGTGATATATAACATTGCATGTTTGTGTCTGCAGGCTTTCACAACACGTTGATTTTCACTTAAGACTCGAGAAATGGGATTGCAGGGACGTGATCCAAAACCTAGGTACCGCCATCATATCGTCTCTGTAAATTGTACTCGGTTTTTTCATGTGCATACCAAGTAATTGTACATAGCAGGAACAAAGAAAACCGCAAGAATTTGATTCTTTTGACTCTAATCATTACTATGCTTTTTTAATTTTACAGAAAAATACTTTGCTATCATGGAATTGCCTTGTCGTTGCTTTGACTAAATCAGAGAAGTCATAGTTTCATGGTCAGACAGCTAAAAGACAATCTATATGAGCTTAAATAATATACTCTTTTAACAACTTTTGACTAGACCAACACCTTTAATCTAGTCATTTTTACCATTTGATACTGGTTTATTATTCATACTCATTTATGGATTTTCCGAAAGAGATGTTTGTCTGCGATACCAACAATTTAGATTGTATGGCATTACTCAACATAGAATTTCTTCCTGTACGAGATTGAAGTCAGTTCTGTAATGGCGTCAACCCATTAATGGTAAAGGCCCCGCGTTGACGCTGACAAGGTCAAAAGAAGTTTCACGCCTCTCTTTCTCCCTTTCAATCCCATAAACTCTCTCCCCTCTCAAGCCTCTATTCCATTTCTATTCTTAGAATCTACTGTAACCTTGCCAGCTGCATCCTTCAATTCCTTCTCTCAAAGCCACATACTCTTACCAACATGGCACACCACCCTCTTGTCTTCCCCGAATTAAGCAAAAGGAAACAGAACAACCCAAACAAAGACTCAGCGAACCACACCATCTTTCCGAGCAGCGGCTCGTTTCTATCCGGAGCTTTACCATTTCCGGTCAGTAATGGCCGCTGTTCGCTTCCTCCTCCCCTTCCTCCCTTTGATACCCCTTCTCTTAACCCTTTCTCTTCCCACCCTTTGTTTCTCTCAATCAGATGTAGATAATCTCATTAAGCTCAAGAGATCTTTGTCACAAGGTGATCTGAATAGTTGGAAACCAGGGTCCTCTCCTTGCCAGCAAAAGTGGGTTGGTGTCATGTGTTCTGGACAGACCATTGTTGGCCTTCATTTGACAGGCTTACATCTTGCAGGACCAGTCGACGTTCAAGCTTTGCTTCAACTTCGTGGCTTGAGAACCATCAGCTTAGTTAGGAACTCCTTCACAGGTCCAACCCCGGAATTTAATAAACTTGGCGCTTTAAAGGCTATATACTTATCTCACAATCAGTTTAGCGGTGAGATACCAAATGATTACTTTGCATCGATGGGATCTTTGAAGAAAGTTTGGCTAAATGATAACAAACTCACAGGAAAAATTCCCGAGTCCTTAATGCAACTACCCCATCTCGTAGAACTCCATCTAGAGGGCAATCAATTCTCAGGACAAATCCCACCATTGAAATTTCCGAATGTACTTACTTCCCTTAACCTAACCCGTAACAACCTGGAGGGAGAAATCCCAGCAAGTTTCTCCAAGTTCAATGCCTCTTCATTCAAAGAAAACGAAGGACTTTGTGGGAAACCACTGGGGATAGATTGCGACAAAGTTCGACAATCAGGAGCTTCAAAACCATCAGGCCAAAACCAAGGATCTGGTTCCAGCGCCAAGGTAGTCATTGGCATCGCAACCTTAATTATTTTACTGTTGTTTGTGATAGTCTCTATCATTTCCGCAAGGCGTAGGAGGGACGATGACTTCAGCGTGCTAGGTAAGGAACCTCTAAGAGAGGAGGTAGTGGAAGTGCACGTACCTGAATCAACCCGCCGAAAGCCTTCAGAGTCAAGCCGCAGGGGTAGTTCTGACTCGAAGAGAGGCTCCTCGCATCATGGCAGTAAGAATGGGATGACTGACTTGGTCATGGTGAATGATGCGAAAGAAGCCTTTGGGTTGCAAGATTTGATGAAGGCAGCCGCGGAGGTGCTTGGAAATGGCGGGTTAGGCTCTGCATACAAGGCTGTGATGGCAAATGGATTGGCCGTGGTAGTGAAGCGAATGAGGGAGATGAATAGGTTGGGAAAAGATGGGTTTGATGCTGAAATGAGGCGGTTTGGGAAATTAAGGCACCCGAATATCTTGACGCCATTGGCATACCATTTTCGAAGAGAGGAGAAGCTTATTGTTTCCGAATACATGCCTAAGGGCAGCTTGTTATACGTCTTGCATGGTATGACTATCATCATCTTGGTTAATTTATATTTTAGATAACTATGTAATTGCTTTTGCGTCTCTGAATCTGATTAAAATTCTAAAATTAATGGTTAAATATCTTCACCTGGCAATGGAAATAAGCGTTGGCATCATATTCAAGTCAGTTACATTGGAGGATAACATTCTATGTAACATTACAAAGAATAGAGTGAAGAACAAATTGAAACGTTACAGATTACAGGTTTGTTTTTCTCTTTCTTCCCATTTCTAACTCGAAAACATGGTTTTTCAGGTGATCGAGGAATCATTCATGCTAATCTGAATTGGCCGACCCGTCTGAAGATCATCCACGGAATCGCTCGTGGACTCAGTTTCATTTATACAGAGTTTGCAACATACGAGGTCCCCCATGGAAATCTAAAATCCAGTAATGTTCTTTTAACTGAAAATTATGATCCGTTACTAAGTGACTATGCCTTTCAACCATTGACAAACTCCAGCAATGCTGCCCAAGGATTGTTTGCTTACAAATCCCCTGAATATGTTCAGTACCAGCAAGTCTCTCCAAAATCAGACGTTTATTGCCTAGGAATTATCATTCTGGAAATCATCACAGGGAAATTCCCTTCTCAATATCTAAGCAATGGCAAGGGTGGGACTGATATCGTGCAATGGGTACAAACATCAATAACTGATCAGAACCAAGTGGAAGAATTGATTGATCCTGAGATAGCAAAGGATACAGGTTCACTCAATCAGATGCTGCAACTTCTCCAAATTGGAGCTGCTTGCACTGAAGGTAACCCTGATCAGCGGCTACACATGAAGGAAGCCATTAGGAGGATAGAAGAGGTAAATTAATCTTGAGGCAGGCCTGTTTGCTGTAGGTGAGTCAGAAAAAAGAAAAGGGTAGCTGAGGTTGCCAGCAAAGATCAAGATCCACGCTCAGACGCTCATCATGAAACACTACAGAGAGGCATCGAAGAAATATCAGTCCCAAGGAATAAACAAGAATGATCTTTGTCGTTGGCATCTTCATAACGACCCAACAATGAGCGTTTGTGCATAGCAATTTTTTTTTTCCCGAAAGAAATCGCATTTTCATTTTGTTAAAAACTTAGGATAAGTTATCTTCAAAGTGAAGAAGTTTTCAAAAAATGATTAGGATATAATCTTAGTCATGTATTTTTTTTTTCCATTTTGATTTTGGAAGAACGCTCAATTTGAATAGCATTGTAATATTGTTGATATGTTTGTTTGTAAATGCAAAAATGAGCCATTTTCATAGAATGATTGTTATATTAATTCCATATTTCCATTTCTTTGCAGTAGTCTTCGCAGATTAAGCCTCAGGGTAAGAGGAAGGCTGATACCAGCCTTGCCTTGCCCACCATGGGGTTCATCATTCTTACACATTCATGACAAAAGACTATTGTAATTTCATGTTGATAAATCATATCGAGCGAGTCTTCGTGGACAGTTGACATGACTAAAGATTATTTTATTTACCAAGAGGACCTAAACGCACTCTCGGAGTCGGAACTCAAGGTGAACGCAGGATGATATGTATCGAACGGCGGCGAATCACGTCTTTCACGACGCCACTCTTATTAACAACGGCGGCGAAGGCCGCCTTCTTCGATTTCCTAACCTCAGAACCGTCATTAGCTCTTCACTGTTTTCCACTACTGTAGACCCACAACCGTTCCCTAATCAGACCCTTAGTCCATCTGATTCTTCCACGGTGTCATCGTCAACGAGTTCGTCGACATCATCAACATCTGGGGGTGGTCCACGTGACAAGAGAAAAAATCCGAGAGCTGCGTACGAGGAGGAGCAAGCTCGGGTGCTGCCAGCCTCACTACGACACGTCGTACGTACATTCAATTAATATTTTTTAAAAACTTTATATTTTTATTTACGATTTTTTAGGGATAAAAATTGATTTTTTTTTAAATGCAGATGAGATTGGGATGGAGCGAAGAAGCAATGGTAGCAGGTGCAAAAGATGTTGGGGTTTCTCCTTCAATTGTTGGATCTTTCCCCCGAAAAGAAGCAGCCCTTGTCAGGTAATTTTTTGGGTGAACAAAGTTTCAACTCTTTTGGCTGTAAAAAGAAAAGTTTCAATCTTTTCATAAGCTCTTCTTTTAATCTTTCACTTTATTTATATGTCAAATTATTCTTTAATTGTGATTGTTATCAGTTCCGATATGGAAATTTTAGGTAGGGAATTGCAGATAAACCGTAGCATGAATTAATTGGTCAAACAATCTCATAGTAGTGTTTGTCTTATTATTGCATGCTGTCATGTTTCTCTCGTCCATGGCAATGCGTTAATCAAAATCAATCTGAAAGTATTTTTGAAGGCTGTTCTTCTAGGAAGGGACTAAATTTTGGTTTCTCTTTCCTGGATCGTTAATTTGGTTCTTCTCTATACTTTGTTTAGACCACTCTGCTCAAAATTTGTCTTTAACATTTTAAAGTCTATTTCTTTTGGTCTTGTATTCTCAAGTTGGCATATCTTGTTGTATCTACCGAATACTGGTTTCCTGATGCTAAGCTATTGATTAGTTGTATGTTTAAGAATCTCACTGTTTGATGCGTACTTAGCTTTGCTAATTTCAGCTAGTATGATCTGTTCTCCTTCATTTTTCGACAATGACTTCATCTCTTTTCTCTCTGCAGTTCTTTATGGATGACTGCTTACAAAGGCTTATTGATAAAACTGACTCCGGAGAGGTATTACAAAACTTGATTCCTAGCCAGCACATCTCAAAGCTTGTAAGGATTCACCTAGAAAAATGCAAGCGCCCTAAATATCAAAATGGCCTCAAGCTCTCAGCATTCAAGTACCAGTCCCTATACCTTTTTTCTTGTTAAAGTACTAGTTTACTTTATCAAAGCCTTCACTCTTCAAGACAATTATTTTCTAACATTCTTTTGTAGGCACATCAATTGAATGTTTCAACAAGTATCAAGCAGCTGGGAATGCTGGCTGATGAAATCCGGCATGCTGCTGGTTATGAGGCCTCTGATGTAGATTGTTATGTGAAATGCACTGTCCTTGGAGGGATATACTCAACAACAGAGACTTACACGCTGACTGACGGCTTGCCAGGTTCATTTCCCTTGACCTTTATGTGATTAATTTGATGCGTATACATCTTTGTCTCATCAGTGACTTTCTTGTGGAGATGCAACCTTTTAGATAGCATTTCATTTACTCACCATTTTCTGGCAGAGTTTCGTGATACATGGCTGTTCTTGGATGATCTGGTGAAAGATGCTTTTGATCTGAAGAAGACAATCCAGGAGGTGGTTTTTCCCTCCATTCCTTTTCGTTTTCTTTTTAAAAACTTTATTGAAAAAATGGGAGTCTGTTTTAGAATTCTGAATGAAGTTACACTGTTACAGGCAAAGTATTTGGCAGAAGCTGTTGGTGCTGGAATGGGGAGTTCTTTGCAAGGATTTGTGAGCAGAGATGAAAGCTAAAGTTGGGATGGTTCATGATATTTTTATAACTAGCATGAGTTTCAAATTTCTCTCGATGAGCTATTAAAACTAGGAGCTGTCACAAGGTAGTTGGTAGTATTTTGATGGACCCTCAAGGGCTCTCAATGTTTACCTTGGTGCTAGCCATTGTTCTCCAGAGATTAGGTTTCAAAGTATGTTCCTGGCGGGGGTTTGAGTGCTTGAACCGAATGCCTGACAATTATGTTAGCATGTTCATCTTGTTGGCAATGTGATTACATTAATTTCTTTTGATAAATGCAGGCACGCACAATAATCATTTGTTAACAGGATCTTGTTCTTCACATGATATATTATAAGTTGTTGATAGCTTAAGGGCAAGTCCAATCTCAAACTCGACAAACATGACTTGATCCGTTGGAAAGTTTACATAGGAGAGTCCATGTGAAACGATGCTTGCTTCTAATACGACCAAAATTTCAGCCATTAAGAGTAAAAGGAGTGAAATTTCGTTGAAATATTTGCGTCAGGTGTTATTTTCATTTTTCGTTTTTAACCTTTTGGAGTTCTTTTCCAGCGGCGTGGTATTGTGGATCACAGAATGCCCCCCTGTTTAAGCAAAACCTTTTCTTGTTAACTGCGGAATCGATTCTCGCCCAACTGATAACAGAGGGAATATAGATGCCCTTTTAGAGTGACTTTCCAATATGCGAGGACATTCTCCAAAAGCAACCAAAGTTAGGATCTCTAAAATTCATGCCAAAGTTAAAGGCGTCGACATTTAATTTTGTCCTCTTATGCTACCTCTCTATATTAGATATCTTATACAAGCCAACCTCCTATATGAATCTTCCATTTCATTTCTCTTCATAATTCTATATTCCAAGTTTCCAAAATTTTTCAGCTTTCCCAGATAATTCCTCATCCAAATCTCAGGCTACAGTATGGATTTCTTTGAAAACCGGCCAATCGTTTGTGATAATGGATCAGGTTCTGTCAAGGTTAGTGATCCATCATCTCACCATCTCTCGGAAGTTAATATATAAATTTTTGACAAGTGCTTTCCTTAATGCAGGCTGGTTTTGGTGGTGATGATGCTCCAAGTGTGCTTTTTCCGAGCATAACAGGTCGTCCACGAAACAGACATGCCATGGTTGGCTTTGGACAGAAAGACATCTACTTCGGAGATGAAGCACAAGCAAGGAGAGGAATCCTCAGATTGAGTTACCCTATTGATCATGGGATAGTGAGAGACTGGGAAGCTATGGAGAGACTCTGGGAGCACACATTTGATACGGAGCTCAGAGTTACCATTGAAGAACACCCTGTTCTCTTAACTGAGGCTCCATTAAATCCCAGAATTAACAGAGAAAAAATGGTAGAAATCATGTTCGAAGCTTTTGATGTCCCAGCAACGTACATAGCTATTCAAGCAGTCCTATCCCTCTATGCCAGTGGCCGAACCACAGGTAAATCGATCTTAAGACCATGCCCCTTATAGGATACACACAAACTTATGCATGCTATTACATTGTATGCAGGAGTTGTGATGGACTCTGGTGAAGGAGTCACCCATGTAGTCCCCATCTATGAGGGCTATGCACTCCCTCACGCTATCAATCGGCTTGATCTAGCAGGCAAGGACCTGACAGACTACCTCACCAAGATCCTGACTCAAGAGGGCTACGTCTTCACAACATCAGCGGAAAAAGAAATCGTTAGGGACATAAAAGAACGACTTTCATTTGTAGCAATGGATTTCAATAAAGAACTTGTCACATCAAGGGAAAGCTCAGAGCTTGACAGGCAATATGAATTGCCAGATGGGCAAGTCATAACTATTGGAGCTAGCAGGTTTAAGTGCCCCGAAGTTCTGTTTGATCCAAGCAGGGTGGGAATGGAGTCAGGTGGTCTCCATGAGATTTTGGTGAGATCAATCAGGAGGAGTGACATGGATGTTAGAAGAGAGATGTTTGGAAATGTTGTGCTCAGCGGGGGTACCACTTTGATGCCAGGCCTGGCTGATAGGTTGGCCAAAGAGGTGAGCTCATTGGCTCCTCCCGGGGTGAGGGTCAGGGTGATTGCACCGCCAGAGAGAAAGTATAGCGTTTGGATTGGTGGGTCCATTTTGGCTTCTCTAAGCACCTTTGAACGGGTAACTAATTTACTCCTCAAAAAATTCATTTAGGGTCAATCAAGGCTCGGATCTTTTGGTGATTAAGTAACTGATAGAGGTGACTTTTCTTGCAGATGTGGATCACTCAGGAAGATTACATGGAGTCTGGCTCTTCTATTGTTCACATGAAATGTTTCTGAACAACAGCATTACATCGCGTTCTAATTTTCTTTCCTTTGTACATTAGCATGTAAAGAAAATCACAGATGTATACAAAGGGCAAACTCCAACCTTGATAGGCCCTCTTTGATATGTGGCCATAATTGCGATGTTTCATTATTGACACTTTTTCCCCAAAAGCCGCCTTACCTGACGAGAATTCAAAGGATTTGATTGCATCACTTCGTAGCCTCAACAAAATTCCGCTTCTCCGGATTTATGCCGCATGCACGTGTTAATTAACGTGGATATCAGGTTACCATTAATTTGGAAAAAAAAATTATAAAATCTTGAAAATTATCAAGTTACCATGAAATGTCACAAAACAGGGGCACCAGACTGAGTCAAAACATTTTTGTTGTGTACTGTAGGGGTCGAAGCATTGCACCGTACTTTGAGGAAAAACAGAATCCAAGACTAACCAAGGTCTGACCAAATGCAGCAGAGAGCAAAGATTTCCAGCGCTAACATGTAATAAAGTGATGCACCAAAGAAGAAAACAAGTAAAATATGTGGATCCCACTTTTAGGTTAGGTTATACAAATGTACACAGTGACCTCATCGCCAACAGTGTCATAAAAAACACAAAGGGAGGGTTGTTGGGAGTCTGAAACATTGTCATTTGTTTGTTAAGTCCACTGTAAGGAAAAACTGGAGCAGCATGGCTTCTGCATCTGAGATTGCAGCAAAATTGAATCTGGTGGCCCACCCTGAAGGTGGCTTCTATAATGAAACTTTCAGGGACACCTCCGTTTTCCTCTCCAAGTCTCAACTTCCTCCTGAATGTAAGTGTTTGGTTTAAACCCCTTGTCTTTTTTGCTTCTTTCTTCATTGATTGTGCGGTTTTCGCTTCTGCTGCAGTAAAGTTCAAATCTATTGATTTGGGAATAGCTTGTTCTTTTGGCTTATGATTCCATTTTGTTGTTAGATTCTTTACTTGTGCAAGTTTCTATCTCTGGGATCTGGGTCTACATCTTGTTGAATTCAAAGGAATTGTCCAATCCTTTCTTTCCTTTTCTTATCGCTGCTTACATGTAGAATTCTTTTGACTAGATTTTGGGCACACTCCAAGTGTGGATGGAAGAGAAAAAAATAGGTAAAATAAAAAAGTGAGAAAAATAAATGAAAGGAGTTATGGATAAAAAGAATGCACAGTTTTTTTTTTAAAGTCACATATGGGAAATCAAATTTGAAAGTTAAATTAATAGGAAGCAGAAGATTTTGGTTATCTGCATAAGCCTGTGGTGTCTGCAAGGGAAATGCTTTACATTCTGGCTTTGGTTACCTTCCAAATTAGAAAAAATTGACTTTGACTTTCAATTACACCCACTGCCATTATCTTTGATCGGACTTGTTCCGGTCAGAAGTTTCAGCTTAAATCGCAGGGTCCATGTCTGCAATTCAAAGTTATGAAATTCTAATGAAACTGATTTCTTTCTAGTTTCAAGTTTGATTTGTCTTCATCCCATTTACTAGTCATTTGTTAGTAGTATCTATTGTCCTAACATCACAGTAGCTTCACTGCAGACAAGGTTGATCGTGCTGTTAGCTCATGTATTTACTTCTTGCTACCATCCGGGTGTGTGTCTCACCTCCATCGTATACCATGTGCTGAGACCTGGCATTTTTATTTGGGAGAACCTCTTACGGTAATGGCTACATAAACTGGACTAACAGAGATAAAAGTTAACAACTTTACATGCATTGACCTTGTTCAAGCCAAAATAGAATAGTGCGACTTCCTGTTAATCATGATACACAAACTGATTGGTAACTTGGAAATGTTCTTGATTTATGTCAACACAGGTATGGATATACTAAAAATAAGCTTAATTGTGTAGAAATTTCTTATACTTCCGAATACTATCCCAGACAATATCAATGTTGCGATTTATGGTTCTTGATGCAGCTTGTTTCATACAGGTCCTAGAGCTGGATGAGATTGGGCAGATAAAACTAACATGTCTTGGACCTGATCTGCTAGATAATCAGCAGGTGCAGTATACGGTGCCTCCAAATGTTTGGTTTGGTGCATTTCCAACCAAGGATTTTCAGATTTCCACTGATGGGGCAGTGACAAAAACTGAATCAAGGGATGCTGAGAGCCACTACTCCCTTGTCGGGTGCACCTGCGCACCTGCCTTTCAGTTTCAAGACTTTGAACTGGCCAAACGCTCTGAGCTTGTAGCACACTTTCCGAATCACGAGCGCCTCATTTCTTTACTCACCTATCCTGATTGAAAGAAGTTTGATAAGTGCTGGTTATCTAGAAATCAGACTTCTGATGCTGGTTTCAATGCTTTAGTGAGGAACTTGAGTGGCAAGTGGCATCAAGTTTTCAGGTTTCTGATTCTTGGGTTGCTACTAGTTTTTTAATTTATATTCACTGTACTATCGAAAGCATTAAGCTGTGTGTCGAATGTTATTGTCCATGTGTAACAAATTACTAATAAAATTCGTACACTTTTCTACTAGCTTACAGCAATTTCAAACAAGTCATGTGAGAGATGCTTGTAGATCAATTTGCTAATTGTCAACATACATGCTTGTCCATATCAATTTGTGAATTTTCAACCTAAATCTATTGCTCAAGAAAAAGAGCATTTTGTCTTTTTCCATATACTAGATTAGCTCCTACAAGAAAAGATAAAAGAAACTGCTGAGAATATCATGATTCTAGAGTAGGCAAGGTAGAAAAAGGCACAAGTACGCCATAGGAGAAACTTCTGCATGTAAAGATCATGAAACATTACTAAACACGTTACAAATAAATTGTACGTGACTGCCATTACAGATTGCGGCACCAACGCAACAAACCACAGCAATTCTGAAACAATTTCTATTCGAATGAAATGCAAGAGCCTAGAAAGGAAGAAACGAGAAACTAAAACAAGGAGAAACAAGATAATTTTTGGTATAAACAGAAAACTCTCAAAACAATAAAATCACTGAAGAACCTAATTATAGGTATTGCACATAGTGCTATTGCCCATGCTACAGAGGTGCAAGGAAATCATCATCGTTGCCTCTTAAGAGACAGAAAAATTAACTTCCTCTTCCCAACCTTTTAGCAGATAAGGTCTTCAGAATGGTTAAAACTTTCTCCCCCTCTTCTAGCTTCCTCCTCCAATAACAGGGATGAAGTAAGAATCTTTCATGCCTATCCCACCCTTGTTCAAATTTTGGGTCACAATCGCACTAATATTTGCGAATATGGCATGAACTCTAAGAAAATAGCAGGACCTATTAATCAAAATCAAGGAACTCCATTCTTTTTCTCATGGAGCCCTTCAGATCTGTAGCTTCTCTTTCTGCTTTCTGAGCCTGGAAAAGGATAAAGAGACAAGTAATTCATGATGTGTACAATTTTAAAAAATCATATCAGAAGAGAAAATAATTACTAGCTTTCTTTGCCAAAACCAGAAGCGAAAATAGACATGTATAGCATGGTAAACAAAAAACCCCTTAAAAGTGGCCAAAACCAGAAGAGAAAATAGACATGTACAGCATGGTAAACAAAAAACCCCTTAAAAGTGGAAATATCCACCTAGCCTTTCATAAGATGGGTTCGGTCAAATAGATTTCACCACCTATTCAATGATGGGAAGCTTGGAAAATGACCTGGTCAATTGGTCATTTGATTAATTGCTCAACATAGCGTGTAGAGTAACATTAGAGTTCTCTGTTAATAAATGATATATTGATCAAAGTTTCAAAAACAAATTATGGAAGTTCCTTCATGAATTAAATTAAAAAAAATGTCTGCTTGTCTGGGAAAACAAAATTTAATAATAGAAGGTTTCTTTCATAAAGTCCAGCACGCATTTCTACTCAAACTGAAAGAAGTAGCCTATGACATTAACTTAACTAGCTTCCCAGCCATGCCTAATGAGATAATAACAACATTCCAGGATAACAGTTATCATCCACCTATAGCACACATATTCTACAAATGCAAATTCATTCATAGTTTTTTATTGCAAACCATGCAAAACGTGCAAAGAAATAAAGAATTGTAAGAAGCCACTTACCCTTTTTATCTCGGCTGCCGATACAGGAGTCATATGTGAGGGAAGCTCCTCCTTTTCCAAGTCCTTTATAGAAAGTAGCAATTATAAATAAGAAACAACCTTCATTGTACAACAAAACAATTCCACATGCCAACAAAAGAAAAAGGGTGAAAAAAATATAGCATAAAACAGCATACCAGCTCTCCTATTAAGACAACATTCTCCCCACGGATTACATATAGACCTAAGGGGATGTCACAGTACAGATCACCAACAATAACGCGCTCACAAGCTCCTTCTAGAACAACATTAGCTGTTAATGTGAAAGAAAAGCACATCAGTCATCAGACGTCAGACGTCAGAACAAAGAAAGAAAGAAAAGTTAACAGAAACACAGACAGCAGAAAGAACTCAGCAAAGAATAAGATCAAGACAAACTACCAAATTGGTCAAAAGAACGCAGTAATCCCAAAAGTTTCCTGCCATCTCTCAGCAAGACAAGAAGCTTTTCTGCAAAATAGATTAAAGTTTTAAGGAACGTTTTACGATCATTAAAGATCTAAATCACAGACAATTTACTAAATAACTGTTGCAATATGAAGGGAAACCTCTAGCAGACAAAATGGGAATGTAGGGAGATAGACAACTACAAACAAAAACATTCAAGGGAGTCTGGAATCAAAATATGATATAGTTTCAGATGCATAGCTTATGCTAACCAACTCTCTCTCTCTCTCTCTCTCTCTCTCTCTCTCTCAGACTTGTGAAAGAGAATTATCATGCGTCAATAACAGAAATTCTACTCGGAACTAAAGTCAGATTGCAACATAGCAATTTGAGATGCCACCCAAGTTTCCAAGATGGCATCTTTCATTCAATATTCTCCAAACAATTCAATTATGAAATTCCACGAAAGCAAAGTTGAAAGCTTGTAACTTTAAATACAAAGTGAGTCTTGTGAAGATCCCCAAAGTCTTTAGCACAAAACCAATTGACATTTCCATCATGATTGGAAAAACAAATGGAAGAGGTCCTCTTTCCTTGAACAAACTCTTTTCACCAAACTTCGCATATCTTCCAAGCTAAGAAAACAAGTTGGACATACAATACAAAACCACCTCCTCCCAATTCTTAAAAGAAAACAAAATCACAAAAATACTGACAATCCAAGAACAGTAACGAACAAAACTTCATAAAGAGAAAGAACAAAAACAGGAATCCCCTGAATCAAACAGTATCATTAAACAAACCGAACCTAACATCTAAGAAAAACTTTAAAAAAGAAAAAGAAAAAGAAAACCCAAAGAAGGTAATTTAAAGACTGCAAATAAAACATCAAAAAATTCCAATTGCATTGGCTTATCTACTACATATAAAACACAGAGAGAGGAAGAGAGAGAGATTACTGTCAAGATAGGTGGCAAGAGAAGTGGAGAGAAAGATATCATCAGGGCCAGCCCAAGACATGGAAATTATTCTTCCTTGATACTTCAATTCCAATTTTCCAAACAAATGGCATTGGCTTCCCAATCAACCCTCCAATGTTTAAACCACTCTTCCCCACCAACAAAGAAAAAAATTCAAATCTTCGCAAAACCTCTCTCTCAAAAAGAGTGAACCCAGAAGAGATCACCTCCAAAGCTGTAAAACCCTAGCTTTATTGACCAAATTGTAGGAAGCTTTTATGAGGGAGACGAAGAAGAGAGAGAAAGAGAAGGGAGAGTTAGGTTTAGGTTTAGAGCTTTTCCTGGCAAGAAGCAAAATTAAAAGCCTTGGTGGATCAATCATTCAATCTTTTGTTTTTTCCCTTCTTTTCTAATCTTCAATTTATTATTTATTGAATAATTTTAACTGCGACAGAGTAAAAACAAATTAACTCAGCTCAACACCCTTTGACCTTGGGGAAAACGAAACAATTTAATACAGTAATTTCGGATTGAATTTGGGGTTTCTTTTTCTAATTATGATGAATTATTGCTCTTAATTAATTGGTTTTGGAACGTTGGATTAGATTTAATCATGACCTTTTTCTGTGATAATGAAGCTGTCTTTTGGACTAGGGATGATTGTCGATATTGATGTCAACGAGTGGCAGGTTGCATCAAAAAATTGACCAAACTGGAATTTCTGTTGTTAAAGAAACTAAACACTAATATATAATTCACTTCATATGGTCAAATTTTGCAAATAGTTTGGATAGATTATAATATAATGAAAATTGATGAATGGTACATTGACCAAGAATTGGCCCTTGGCCCAAACTTGAAGTTCATTAGGTTGCAGACCAGGACCGTTCTCATTTAGTTTGGTTCATCTCACTCTCACTTCTGGTCCGTAGTTCAGCCCAAACAAATAAAATCCAGGGTACAAAAGACTTGTCCCAAGAAATATGGTAGGATTTTTTCATTGGTACATACGGGAGATGATAAAAGATGTAATTAGATCATAAACTAGTTGATATTATTAAGTCAAATTTATATGCCTCTCATCCTCAAAAAAGCAAAAACAAAGTTTAAGGACCTAGAAAATGCAACACTGGAGAGAAAATCAATGTAAACTTGCATTTCCAAAGAATCATTGTCTTCCTCCAAGGCTTTTAATAAAAAAAAAACCTTGCAATCTGAAAAATAATTATGCAATAAACTACTTGATCATGTTGTTTCTCATCGATCCTTGTATCTCGACACATCATTGGATCTTCTTTTCTCGCAACTGATTATGAAAATATTTCTTCATCCAAAGCATACCCTTTAATCATATATATATATATAATCGTATTGCATATATTTTTTCTGCAAAAACATCATGTAAAGTTTAGTATAAGTTATTATCAATTAATCAAGTTTAGATTACGTATCAGCCAATTCAACTTTGATTCACTTCTAGACTGAAGTTCACTTCCTATGAGTTATAGTGGCAAAGTGTACATTAATTAATAGTATTAAACATGTGTATATGCACACAAAAAAGTTACCATGTATCTTCATAGCCGGTCATCCAAGCAAGATAAGGTACTTCATATTTCCAAAACAATATCTGCAATGAAGAAACAAATCAAGTTAAACATTCATTGTCAATATGCCTGCATATAAACATGGAGATTGATACCATATGAACTTACATTCGGAGTCTGTTTTTACCCATTTACTTCCATCATCTGCTTTTTCAACCTTTTCATCCCCATTGGCAGTCTTGGGGGTATAGCTGCTCTCCAGGGATTTATTGGTAGACAATTTCGGACTAGAACTTTGTGGATATATTTTCTTGTGAAGTATAGTCCTCAACAACTGCAAGTCCCAATATCAAAATATTTTAACAACATGTTTACTTAATAAATATATAATTAGTGAAATTCTGTGTGTGTTCATTGATGTATATACGTACCTTCTCCATTCGTGATTCCAGGTTTGGATCCCTTAAACTTGGGGCAGGTGAAAATCCACTTCTGCAAACAAACATCTTCTTGAGAAGAAATGACAATGATTTTTTGCCAATGGCGCCTTTAGAATTATCAAAACAGATATCTTTCCCTCTACTGTGAACTAAACTGGTGCTACATTGAATGTGGTCGTTTTTCTTGTTTGAATCATGGGAGCATGCGCTGCAATTCCTTTCTTCAGCTTCCGTGCTTGAGTTGGTGTCGAGAAATTTTTCAAATGGAAGATTAGGAGCTTCCAGGTTATCTGATGTCGGTCCAACTCCAACATGTTCCTGAAATATTAAGTTTAACTCTTTTTGAAGCTTTCCGACTTCTTCAGGCGTCAGACCATGTAGATGATCTTGTGCCGAAGGGAAATTTTCTTGAAGATTTGCCTTCTGATCTGGTTCTTGCTTTATCTTATTTCCAAACGTTCCAATTGTTAGCAGTCCATGAGGCCAGTCGCTGAACTCTTCTTTGCAAGGCTGTTGGATATGATCTAGATCAGAGGAATGAAAATTTAGAATCAGTGATGATAACTTCATTAGAAAACCAACAAATGTATGCAAACAAAACATATGCCGTCTGAAGATCAAACACGTTACACTCCGTTAACAGGATAGCTTTTTATTACTACGAGGATTCTGGAGAGGCCGGAAGGGGAGAAAAGCTTAAAAGTTCATTGAAACCTTGAAAAGTAGAAGTCAAGAAAAGATACGAACACACTTACAATTAGCTGGAATCGAGTTGGATTTCTTGCTAGTGAGCTTGTTTTGCACCCAGCTGAATATCTGGAATATCAAACAAGACCAAAAAAAAAAAAACACCTTAACAAAGTATAAAAACTGACCAAGAAATCCATTCTCTTAATTCCTTTACTATATATCTAGCTTTTGAATTATCAGTTTCTTAGTTCTCACCTTCATTTGGTGAAATAATATTGCAAAACTGCAGCTTTCAGAAACAGCAAAATGCAGATGGCAGGCGATTGATGATGGTATTGAATTTGGACTTGAAGAGATGCAAACAAAGAAATCCTATAAGCCAGTGAAAGCTTTGCTGCATAAAGAGTTAAATAGAGTGGAGTTTGAGAAATTCCATATCATATCAAGCTGGTGTGGATGCTACTTGCTACATGGTTCAAGTTCCCAAACACGGACTTTACCGCCTCTCTTCCCTCTCTCTTCTCTGTCACCTTTTTTTCCAACTACCATGTCTTTGTCCCCACTAGTTTAATTCCATATTTCTTCCTTTGTAATCAACACAAAGTAAAAATGGCACCTTTGTCTCCCCATATACAAATCACCATGTAGTACTACCTATAGTCACAAAGCCTTTTGAATCTCGAGCATCTCTAGACCTGCCGGCACTGCCCCTTGAAACTAGTGATTAATAACATGAGTCTATGACATTATTCCTCCTCGATATTTCATCCCTGATTTAGCTCCTTCATATATAGCAGTTTCTTCATTAATTCAGAGACAATGGCATGCACGAAAGGAGAGTTTTCGCTCCGTCAATTACCCTCAATGGCAGTTGCATTTTCACCGCCCGTATCAAATGAAGAGAGTGTCGGTAACAGAAAACACTGTCTGTACCTATATTTTTGGTTCGTTTGCACCAAGATGAGTGCTTTTCAATGTATAAGAAACAATTAATATACCGAAGCCTGTTTGGCATTGTAATTGAGTTGCATTATTAGATTACAACCATCGGATTTTATATTTGATTATATCCAAATTTATAATTGAATATTAAAGGATGGAAAGAAAACAACTTTGGTGGAGGACAAAATGGGAGGAGAGATCAAAAGAGGAGCTGAGAGGAGATGGGCCAGAGGGGCAGAACAGGGGGCATACAAGCCATGTTCGCGTGGTTATGTCTCTCACTAACCGAACCACCAAGCACCTGCTCCATCTCGCAACCACCGGCAGCAGCACCTCCACCGCTAGAATACTTGATTTAGGCCACCCACGTTCCCCACAAAATCCTCTAAAACTCGTCATAATTACTCATACTTGACTTATTTTCCACCTCACGTACTCAGAGAAAATCAGATATATTGATTCTCCATGACCATGACATAACTGAAGATTTGGCTATATTAGAGCCAAACTATGTGATTAAACCAATTTAATTATTTATCGTCAATCGAGAGTTTTATCCCATGCAACTAAACTATCAAAAGATTGAAACTGAAGTCAAACCTGGATGCTGATCTACAATTTACGAGGGTCAAGGAAATCAAGTCTGTCTCTCTTGAAATGTGTTGCTTATGTTAAAGAAGGAACAGATGGGGGAAAAAAAACTCTAGAGCTGTTCTGGGACAATTTACAAGATCTTATGACAAATTTGCCATGCAAATCCCTGAATTCTGGATCATACGTGATTTAAGAAACAAGAAATCAGCTCGGACCACTGTGCCCAAACAATCCTGGGAAACCGTTCACCGGGACAAGGACTAGTTTAGGACAACTCGCTCCCAATCGTCTTAAACTCTTGCCAACCCTTTAAGGTGCTAATCTTTCTGCATGCATTTCTATGTTTTGCATTCTGTTGTTACATGGTACTTAACGCAAATGTAGTAGTCAAATTGTTTTCTAGTATTTTCTATAAATCTTAGTCTCTCCCTTTTAATATAAAAGCAAAATGCTACAGCTGGAATTAATCAGCAGATCAAGCAGAGGCAGGGAGGCATGTGCAAGAATTAAGAAAAGGAAAGGCTTAAATAATGAAAAATCTCTTAACTTTGCACAATAAACGAACTTTTAATTTTTGATTTGTATTTAAATAAATTCTTAATTTTAATAAAAAATTAATAATTATTAGACTCAATAGTATCTAATATTTTTTGTCTACTGGACTTAATTATGTTACCATGTGTTCAATTAACGTAATAGAATTTAAAACTTAAAATTTAACGAACCACATTCATTGTTTCTGTTGTTGTCAATCACTAATCGTTACCTCTACCAACTTAGAATCATAACAAAAATTAAATTAAATTTTTCTTTTCTTTTTCTTTTAATTATAGTAATTTTTCAAAAATCTCCTCCCTTTTTTTCTTCAAATATAAAAAAAAAATTGAAGATTTAAAATATTCTAGATTTAGGTTTCATTTTTGAAATTTGGTGAAAATCAATCAATGAAAATGTAGAGAAAAAAGAGAGGAAGAAAATAAAGTAGATTGATTGCAGTAAAATCCCACGACTACTAAATTTAGGTTTTATTTTTTCAGAAAAAAAAAAAAAGAAAGAAAGAGAGTTATTTGGGAAAACTAAACCAATTAAAGATATATAGAGAGAGGCATAAGGAACCAAAAAATAGAAAAAAAAAATTTTGGTAGATCCTAAAGAGAGACAATGAGAAGGAAGGTAGAAAGTGGAGTAGGAAGAAGAAAATTGGAAGTCTTAAGCTGTACATATTATCATGTTAAGTTTTACGAATAAAAAATATTAATTAATATTAGGTTTGAATGGTTAATTTTTTATTAGAGTTATTTAATAGTATAATATTTTAAAAAATTATAGAGTTATTTAAGAAAATTTAAATAAATTTTTTTTATTACATTCAATCAAACTCTTATATTTTATTTTGTGTTAAATATATTTTTATAATTAATAATTGATTAATTATCAATAAGTAAAATAACATTTGTCATTTTTATACTCGAGTAATGTTAATATGAAAAGTATAAATATTAATATGATTATATCATCATGTCATATCAATTTGTTATATCGTTATCTACTATAATATATTAACATATTAATGTTACATGACATAAAATAATTTTTTATTTTAATTAATGATAGTTAATTAACCATTATCATAAAAATCTATTTAATTAAAAATAAAAATATAAAGACTTGATTGAACATAATTAAAAAATAATTTTTTAAAAAAATTTAAAATATATATTTTAGATATTATACTAAATTTATTTAGATACAAATCAAAAATAAGAACTCGTTAGTTATAATTAAAAATAAAAGTTTAGTTTATGTAAATTATCATAATTCAAGAATTTTTTTTAATTATTTAAGAAAAAGAAATGATGATTTTAGCTTTGGTCAAGATTAGATATTCATACGTGGGAAAACATCCCAGGCACGTGAAGTTGTCCCTGTTGATCACGTGAGTCCATGCCCAATGTCCATCGCCCATCCGGCATCAGCCCATGCCAAACCAAAGTGAGTGGGCCCTGCCAGATGTCAACACAAGACCTTGGTCACTGCAGTTTCGACCGTACCGACCAACACGTGTCTCTAAGGGTTTGGTCTCTTTTTTTTTTCTTCTACAATACTATTAAGAACAATTGAATAAAATTGCCACCGTTTAATACGGTAGTGAATTATGATTGTAGCCATTTATAGCTGCATTTCAGACGCCATGAACAGCAAAAATTAAAAGCATAAAAATAGTGTTAAATTATTTATATGTAGGATAGTAAGCCTCGATGAAGATCCACATGCCTGATAAATCCCCAACCAAAACCTTGGTGATGCAAAGTGGAAGGCAAGCACGAGGACTCACCTCGAAAGGTTCACAATTGAACCATGCAAAGAAAGAAAAATCCCAATCCAAAAATTTCAACTCAGTTAACGATGTTGGCTATTTGTTTAATCTTCCATGCCATACTTGGAAAGCTTCGTGAGGCTTACCTAAAATGGAAAGTAACCCACATTACCTGAATTGATAACTTAAACCCGAAACATGTGGACATGTGATTGAGAGCTGAGACATATATAAACAAGTCTTCCAATCACATCAAGCTTATATGTGAAAGTACAAGTACCCATATTCGATACGTAACAAGTAGCCAAATTGTGTTACCCCCCCCCTTTTTTTTTATTACTATTTTGGTTTGGTTTTTTCAAAATTTAATTTAGGTCAAGAATGTGGGTATGCTAGCCTGCCTGCTAGGCCTAGGAACACACTTCTCCATGATACTCGTACTAGGGCAAACATAAGCCTTGGTTTCTTGCCCACTCAGATCCAAACCTCAGGTTTTACATTGCGGCATGAGATGATGATCGTATAATAATCATGAAAAATTACGAGTAATGCCAGCCCATGATCAATCACCCCAAACGAAAAGAAAGAAAGATAGTTGGGGTTAAAAATCAAATTTGGAAAACTTGGAAGTGGTAGATATTCCCGCGCAACGTGTCTTCGGATTAACGACTACCTCGGTGTAAACTGTTACGTGGCAACTTTCGGGGCAAGGATATGTAAGTCCCCACTCGCAACTGACGCGGCCATCCCCATCCTGCTAGTAATCTACGAAGCAAGGCTGTTCTGTTCAACTTTGAACCAAGATAAACTTGTTCAGCATTGCAGGCAAAGGTTTTTCTCTCTTTCTTTTGTTAGTTTCCCAGGATATGGATATATCTGTTTGATACTTAAGTGGGGATTTACTTATTTGGTTTCAAGATGAGCAAACATATGCAGTAAGGTTTTTAAGATGCTGGGGGAATGGCAGCCAGCGATGTCGTTTTAGCCTACGGAGACACGTATAGAGATCTTCACCATCCAGCAGTTATCATAGCAGGCTCCTTTGCACTTGTAGCAGTGGTTCTCTCTCTTTATCTCATTCTTCAACATCTCAGATCATATACGAATCCTCATGTTAGTTTCGTTTCTCATTTGGAAATCCTCTCTTGTCTTGCTAAAGGGTGTGTGCTAATTTGGAAAAAGAAATTAGGGAATGCAAAATTTTGCTGACCTTTTGTGAAGCTAATTAAATATATGGGGAAATGTTACTTAGTGTCGAATGCTAATTGCTTTCCCAGGAACAAAAATGGATTGTTGCGGTTTTGTTCATGGTTCCTGTCTATGCTGCTGAGTCAGTACGGTTCTATCTCTCTGGAACAACTAATCTATGTTTAATTTGTTTTCTTATTACAAACTCAGAAAGTATACATACTATTCTACTTTCATATCTCATATGTAGCCCATCTCTACTCCTTTCTTTTGATCCTTGCTTACTTTGGTGGGAATTTGAGGTAGCTTTTGTTTGACTTCCACAGATCATATCATTGGGGAACCCAAGACTTTCCCTTGTCTGTGACATTTTGAGAAATTGCTATGAAGCCTTCGCCTTATATTCCTTTGGGAGCTATTTGATTGCTTGTCTAGGTAAAGCAACATTTTTATGACTTGTCTTGACTCCTGAGGACATTTATTATTCGATATACATTGAATTTTTTATGCCATGGTTGCACGCAGTTCTGCAGTAATCAAATGTACTAACTTTAAATGCTTCCATGGAATTGAAAGAAATTTGGGAAAATGTAAGACTACTGCTTCAAGATAATTATTAGCACAGTTCATGTTGACTCAACTATGATACTTGATAGATGTTTCAAGCAAGTTAGAACTCCATTAGCTTATATACTTCATACACGGCGAAACATGCTTCATTCAGCAGAAGAAAATTTGTGCCAGGTGGAGAAAGAAGGGTTGTTGAGCTTCTTGAAAATGAATCTAGAAATCAGCTGGCTAAGCCATTCCTAGACGGAGCAGAAGAAGACCAACAAGTACATCAAAAGTCATTCAGCAACTTCTTCTTCCGTCCACGTGTTATTGGAAAAGACCTGCTCACAATAGAAAAATTTGGTCTTGTGCAATATGTAAGAAAAAACTAATATGATCCCATCATTTGATTTTGGTTGTGATCATTTCCTTGCATTCTGATGTCTGATAGTTAAATCAGATGATTCTGAAGACATTCTGTGCATTCTTAGCACTATTGTTGGAGGTCTTTGGTGTTTATGGTGATGGAGAATTCAAATGGTACTACGGGTATGTACGATGGTTTTTTGTGCAATCTTGTATATGCCTTGGTATAAAGCCTAACGAAGTCTAAGCTCTTAATAGATGCTGTTATGTCCATATTTGAATCTTCTCATATTTAGAATGCTGTGTTTATGAAAAAGTACTTCTATTTTGTTTAACCCGTTAAATGAGAATTTAAAGTTTTTACTGCTTCTGCCTCTTTTTTCTAATGATAGTTGCTAATCCTGCTCTCTTGCAGGTATCCATACATAACAGTAGTTATAAACTTCAGCCAAATGTGGGCACTTTTTTGCCTTGTGCAGTTCTATAATGTAACTCATGAAAGGCTTGAACCTATAAAGCCACTTGCAAAGTTTATCAGCTTCAAGGCCATTGTCTTTGCCACTTGGTGGCAAGGGGTAGGCATTGCTCTGCTTTGTGCATTTGGAGTTCTGCCTAAAGAAGGGAAACTGCAGACTGCATTGCAGGACTTTCTGATTTGTAGTGAAGTAAGTTGCTTGTTTGTGATCAACATCTCTGTTTGGACTTTGGACACCTTCAGACAAGACTGGGCATGAAATCTAATTTGTTGATCAATGGATGAAGTCTTTTTGGCATTTTTCGTGCAGTGAATGCTCAAAATGCAAATCTTTTTAGCCTACTACTACTTTTCCAAAGCCTTTTTTTTTTTTTTCAACTAGTGGTTTGTTTTCTAAGGATGAAGATATTATGAATTTTTTTTACCAATCATAGCCTGAAAAGCATTATGATGATAGGCTGTAAGTTCCATAGCCATGAGCATAAAGGTTTTCTGTATGTGGTTTGGCAGATGGCCATTGCAGCTGTTGCTCATATATTTGTCTTCTCTGCGGAATCATATCATTTTCTCCCTGTTTCTGAATACGGAAAGGTCACCACTGAAACAACCAAAGAAACACTGACGGTAGAGGAAGGCAATGAGGAGAAACCAGCTGTGCTAGAAAAAACAGAAACACAGGTTAAGGCTCCTGGAACAAGAATCACGGAGAGTGTTCAAGACATAGTTCTTGAAGGTGGTCAACGGGTAAGTCATGTCCCACTAGTACACTGCATTTCACATTAACATTTTAGTACTTCAAACATCCATGGAAATGGTATTGGATAAACAGGTTGTGGAGGATGTTGTATTAACTATAAATCAAGCAGTAGGACCAATGGAGAAAGGAGTGACAAAAATCCAGGAGACCTTCCACCTCAAGAAAACAGATTCAGATGACGATCATGAAGAGTCAGAGTTGGAAGTGGAGAAACATGTTGAGCAGCATCTCTCAGAAAATGATAGTCACCCAGAGCTCCAGGTCTAAAGGTTGCTAGTTAATAGTAGTGATGAAAATAGCATTTGAAGTAATCCAAATCTTTATCATGTTTCCAGTCAATGACTTTATTGCTGTTTGGTTTGTGATTGTGCATGATACTTGCATCATCTAGGTGCACTGTGCTGGGCATTGTTGGAAGTGGCTGGAAGTTGTACGTTTTCTGGGCGAAGTGCAGCTCTTCATAGTATGGAATGAAGAATGTACCTCTTCTGGAAGATCAATAACAGAGGAATATCACCGCCGTTCTTCTTTTTCTATTTGACATGTCGTGATGTTGGCATGTACCAAGTAGTTAAGAACAAATTTCCGGATCTTTATGTATGAGATTAAAATCTTGGGATGCCATAACGCAGTTTTATAGGTTAACAATTGCAAAGGCTGTAGCTGTGTATGTTGGGCAGTTCAAAGTTCAAACTAGCTTGAGCAAACAAGCAAATTCAACTGAGAACGAATGTAAATAATATATCAATTTTATACACTAAAAACAATAATATACACCAACCGGATCAAATTCTGGAATGCGTTTATCGACCATCTTGTCCAGGACAGCATAATTGTAAGCAACAATCAAGGCAGCCAAAGCATGCCAGAGCAGTGCATAGCTGTGCTAATACAGTGGCACATTGATTATTCATCTTTGAACAACACTGGATGCAGAGCATGCAACAGCATTGATTACATATCTGACCACAGCAATTTGAAGTTGCCTTCACAAGAATTTCGGCAACTTCAGGCAATTTTGGTTCTTGAGATCCTGGACGGATGTTTTCGGCAGTTGCAATCAGGTCACCAAAGCCAACTGTGAGGCTTTGAAGCAACATCTTTTTGGGCGCTCCGGAGTCCCCAATTTCGTGTGGATCACCTTTATACGGAACCTGTATTCAGAGAAGCCAACTTTAGGCTGCCTCAGCAATGTTTCAAGCGAAAAGATCCTAAGTGCATTCTTAAACAAAAAACAGTATGACTTAGTTGGACCTAGTGGCATTATTAAAGTAAACAATATAGCATACCTTCAGAGAACCAGAAGATTCTGAGGCTTGGTATATTTTATTTTTCTCAAGCAGGACCATACGGGTATACTCAGAGATATTGCAAGTCTGTATGCTCAATTTTGCAACCTGCCAATAACAAATCAATAGCATCAACAATGGTTTTTACCACTAGGAAATGTGGTGAGGTCAGGACAAGCGAAAAAGATCCAACACATTCCATATCAAGCAGTCCAGCTAACGTGGCCACTGAGCAATTTGGAAAAGATAGGTCCATCATAGCTATTCCATATCCCCACAGCAAGGATATGGTAATTACCATTATTCCCATTTCATAAATACAAAGTGGAAGTAAGGAGTAGTGGACCAGGGAAATCTATACCCACTTGAATGCGTGGGCAAAGCCCATTCTGCTACACCTGTGCCGGCTTAATTATTGCAAACATTCAAGTATAAGATGTAGTAGTATGGAACCTTGCTGTCCCACTTATTTTTGGAAAAAAGAACGTCAGAATACAATGAAACAAACCTTTTCCTCAAGCTGTTTATTTTCTGAAAGCCATGCCTGAGCTGTGAGTAAATCAATCTGCTGCCTTGCTAACACCTATTAGAGAAAAGGGAAACTATAAAATACTCCAGGTGTAAATCATTGGGGTATACAGGTAAACATTTAGATGTTAAGAGCAATGAAGCAAAATAAAAGCTAAAGAGAAGAATCCCAGGAGGAGATACACCATCTATGAAAAATGCAATTAGAATAAAAAGTGCAACCAGTAATTATAAACAACTGGGTGAAACAAGATATAGCATTAGCACAATATTCCAAATACAAAAATCTTAACCCACAAAAGAATTCTAAAGTTACATAGACATCTAAGTTCAAATACAACAGGTAAACTTTTTTGTTGATTAGAATATCCCAAAAGCATTGTGAAACCACCAGATACACCAAACGCCCCTCTCACCCCCCCCCCCCCCCCCCCTTCCCAGAGGAAAAAATAAAGAGAGTACAGCCTAACTGGATTGTAAAATTAAAAATTGGGAAAAAATTATTGAATAGTAGATGCCTTACTCTGTCAAGAAGTATATCCTTGGCCCTTTCTATCTTCAAGTCTGTAACATTGCTACTCAGATCTCCTAAGACACCTTTAGCTTTAAGAGTGTCAGGAAAACTACCTTGGTACCTCCCGCATATTGTCAACGGGCTTTCAGATGAAAGGTCAGGAATAAATGAAGAGTACACCTATCAGGGACATTGTAGAAGAAACTCAAGTCAAGTCAGTATTCAAAGACTGGAACAGGATGATCACTATCCAGGTGGAAAAAACATGAATGAAAGAAAACAACAGACAAGATAAGCACTGTAAGATGTTTGTTGTGATATTCAGGCAACTTCAACTGATGCTATATGTCACTATATATGATGATATCATATAACGAGGTCCCTTAAAATCACAAGAATAGATAGACAAATAGAAATAACTAAACAATTCGGAAATAAAACATAGAAAGGTAGGAGAGATAAGGAAAATAAGATATCATAGATGAACCTGGTACAGGAGTTCAGACAAACATACCTCTATTTGTTCGTGATCATCAAATGCATCAAAGGTTATATTTGCAAGAATGGTAGATAAACCTCTGCTAAATAATTTTTGCATCTGAACCTCAATTGAATCTGACAAGAAACAGAAAGAAAAAAAAGAGTAAGAATAATGGATATTAGGACCACAAACTTTCACATATCCTAACAGAAAAAGAATAGCTTTTACTTTTTTTCATAGATTACTTGATGAGCTTAGGTTTCAGAACTCAAGGTAGAATTTGGGAAATAGAAATAGGTTAAAGGACTTGTAAGGAGGCTGTCTAAGCAAGGAGAACCCGAAGAAGGCTCCTATTGTTTCTAAGAAAACCTGGATAAGAAAACACTCATAACCTTACAAAGAGCCTAAAGATTTGAGGAAAGGAACTACATGAAACTATATTAACTCAACTTAAGAGCACGAGAAAGATAAACTAAGTCACTGACCACCAAATTATGCTTTAAAGCAACATCATTAAACCATTCACAGCATATTTGCACAAAACTAAAACTTGACTTAGCCCAACACACAACCATTCAAGTTCCCATATTAACCATAGATCTAGTACAAATTCCAAATTCTAGCTTAGTTCCTACACCTTTCATAAACTTTCCCTTGATGCTGTGGGAAAAAGAACCAAAACAATGACATGCTGCTATTGTAGGCAAAAATGCTTAAAAAGATGGCTCTAAAGAAAGGCCCACAACCCCCCCCCCCCCCCCCCCCTTCCTTTAAAAGTAAAGAAAGCAAAATCAAAAGAATTCTATTAAAGGGTAGCAATCCATATTTAATGCACCAAAAATTTCCTCATATAACACAATTCTTTGGCTTGAGGTTCAAACATAACATACAGACCTAAATCAAAAGCAGCATCATATTGCCCCCGTCCAATCATAGCAAGCATGCGCAGGAAATAATGATTACAGAAAGAACCTGCAACATTTCCACACAACAAGTTAACTAGCCATCACTATTTACATAATCCTGAGTTCATGACTAGCCAGGTTTAGCATCCCTCACCAATGATAAGAAATAAATTCAATGGTATTAAAAGCAATCGAACAATATGCTAATAACTGAAAATAAATGGGGCTTAAACACCTAGAATTGTACCTATGCCAAAAGTATGTATACGTGGACATAATGATCCTCCATTTGTTAGACGCTTTTTTATCCAGTCACAAATGTTCCTCTCATCTTCAACAGCCCCATCAGTAACAAGAAAAATCATAGGAATTGAACCATGTGTGTTTGACAGCATCTCAGTTGCCTGACAGAAATAAGCAAAAGTTAATAACGTGCAATAGATCATGAGAAAAGAATACTATCTCAAATCATCTTGTCATGACAAAGTGAAAGCTTGCTGCTAGCCTTATTATATTTGTTAAATCAATACAGAAAACATGAGAAGTTTAACCAAAACAAAGGAAATGAGTACACACCTTTTCTAGTGGAATAAAAATATTTGTACCGCCTCCCTCACTATGTTTCGTGCTAATCCATTCACTGGCCCTTTCAATTGCTTCCTCGGAAGCCAACTCCATGGATGTTGAAAATAGAAAAGTCTCACTACTAAAAGCTATAATGTTAAACGAATCTTCAGGATTAAGCTTAGAAAGTGCTGCAGATATTGCATTCTTGGTACTCTCAAGTGGCCTCCCTTCCATGCTGTCACTTATATCAACAACAAATATGATCTCCTTTTTGAACACCTATCAAATTCAATAAGATGAGTATACATACCAAACAAAGAACCAAATTAGAAGAACTTTACAGGTTGAATAAATGCCAGACTAACCTTCCTACTCTGCTGACTCCCAGGAAAAAGATATACACAGAACATATCCCTTTGATCATAATCATATAAAGATGGTGACTGCAAAAGGACCCCTCCAAATATGTTACTGGCAGAAACCTATAAAAAAGTGTAGACAAGATGCAATTATAAGTATCCTGATCATAACAAATTGAGGTATTCCACATAAAAATATCAATTAATCTCTAGTTCAATTAAAACTTTAGTAATATTCATGTTGTATAAACTGTAATTTTATAGTTCTAAAGAAAAGATAGCGTGACAGTAAGATAAGTCTGATTCTTACACTATATGAGAAACTGAAGTCAGTATTGGACCATGTCAGAACTTCTACTTCATATAAGAAACCGAACTTCCCTGCACTGCGTCTTATTTCCTGCAAAATTTGAGGTGAAAAGAACAGTAAGTAGGATAAGACAAGGAACTAAGTAATTTCATTCATTAAGTCAAACAAAACAAGCATAATGGTCCTTAATCAAGATATGCACCTTCAAAGGATGACTAGTTGCCTTGCTCAAAATTCCAGTTGCAATAACAGAGTTCACATTCAACTGTATCTTTTCTTTTTTTGAGATTTTCTTTATAGCAGGAGTAACATATTCAGGAAAAGTAAAGGGCACAGTCAAGGAGAACTGGCCATCATTATATGACAATTTCTGAGACCAACGAAGCTTAATTGAAATATTAGTACCCCCATCGATCTGGAAAAATAAAACAAAAACATTTATTAGATACAATTGACTTAAGTATATCCAGTTAAATCATTATAACTTTAAGACATCGGTTTACCTGTGGTATTGTTAAAGTAAATATGTGAGGCTTCAAAAACCATCCATCTTCTGGAAGCGCTATTTTTTCAATACCCTTACTGTCTTCCACTCCAATCAGTTCAGTAGAATATGATTTTGTAGGAAGGTCAACCTCAACACCTAGAATTGAACCCTGTTAGCCAAATAATATATTATTGCTTGAGACCATTAATAATCACAATTCCAACAAATCAAACACATAATCAAGCTAACCAAACACTCGTTACTTTTCTCTTTTCAAAAGAGCACATCCCTTTTTAATGCCATCAAGACTTGAGATGATTAAAAAGACAACAAAATCATTTTTTCTTCAAAATGTCAACAAAAAGAACCCATTTTAGAGTTTTCTTAAGTTATTCTTGTCCCCCTTATAATTCTTAGTTAAAGTTTACAGCTTCATTGATGCAGTTTGATCGGAACTAATCTAATATTCTTTGTTTCGGTACAAGTCAAATAAAAACAAAAATTATATCACATGATTTTTCAGTTCTCAAATGATTAAAAGAAAAAAAACAAAAATTTTAGAATCAAATAGTAAATAAAACTTCTTGAGCTGAAGAGTGGAGAATTTTAAACTAAGATAAAGACTTCAAAAATAGTAAAAAATTCTTTACAAAAATAAGCTTTTTTCCAATTTTTTTTTATATATGAGTAAAATTTTGAGAACTAACCTGCGGGCCCGTAGGAACAGCAATGCGACAATCACAGGAACGGCTACCCATAACGCAATGGACTCTCCACGATCCGGAAACTTGAATAAAAGCGGTATCGGCGTAACAATCGACGTCGAGGTCCACCCCGTTCATCTGGAGAGGAATCAAAGCGGGTGGATCGCACCTGCCATGCACGTGAGGCTGGTAACTCGGAATATCCGGGTTGTCGACAATCCTCGGGTCGGATATAACCGCATAAACCATCGGCGCCGATGGCAAGTACCTATACGGTGACCTCTCCATAGGCGGTGGTGGCTTTGGCGGCCCCACCGCTCCCCTGTCTTTCCCTAAGTATATCCGTTTCGCTAGCTTTAGCCCGTCCTCCACCGCCTGAGCAAAATCCTCCGCCATTTGAAAAGTAAAAAACCGATAAAAAAAAGAGTCACTTTTTTAGTTCTTTTTTCTTCTTTTTGTAAGACAAGAAACAGATTATTTAGAGAATCAGACAAGGAGCAATTTTGGAGGGATGGGATTACTTCCGTGATCGGATTCTTGCAATTGGCGTCAGCACCTGCTTTTCGTTTCGGTCAATTAATCTCGGGTTTTTTAATTAAAAATTACTTTTTTATTTTTGGGATAGAGAGAGGGACGCGTATGTTTTTTTTTTAATAGTATAATGCATGCTGTAAATGTTTCGTTGCGTTAGGGTCGAAGAAGATGGGAGATTGCCCGATGGGTACGTGGTGGCACGTGATTGAATAACATGAAAGATTGCCGACGTGGAGGAATGATCGCCTGGTTCGTAGGCAATGGTGGGTTCGTTCCTTCAGTTAATGGACGTCTACCAGCAAGTGGGAAAGGAGATTTACGATGCTCCCGCGAAGCACAGAATAGTAAATCTCCAACGGTCAGTTGACCAACGGCTCTCTGGATCGGTTTACTGGCTATGTGAAGATGGGACCCAGGCGCTGCCGGCTCTTCCACGTGGCATTTGACAGTTAATTTTTGGAAAAGTCAGCAGATTTCGCTGACCTGAATGCAGTTAAAAACCTGGAAAAGGCGACTACAGTATAAGATAAATCCAAGCAAGGAAGAAAGAAATGTAATAAAAGCAATAAGAAAGCAGTTACCATGGATTTGGCATATTGGAATTCGGATATGTCCCAATCGTCAGTTAATAGATTACCCCTGATGATGTGACGATTGGCTTGAAGGCGAATCCAACTTCATCCACAACTTTTTTGCAATGGAAATGGAACCAAAAGCCATGATATTATTTGGACTTTTGCCAGAGTAATGATAAAGGTTTGTTTTCGGTCCGTCAAAGTACTCCAAATATGGAGTTAAAACTCAAGAAGATATGGGGTTATTTTCCTAACGGGAATTCTCATTTTTGGGTTCACATTGGAAATGGGGTGACCAGAGTATGTACATCAACAAACAAACAAAAAAAAAAGATTAAGCTAACTTTAATGAGGGCAGGTTGTCGGTTTGTCCTTTCTCTTTTATTCTTACGAAGTCTCATCCAAATCTCATAATACTAGCAGAAAAGCGACTTTCACTTTCCTATGGGGTCCATGCGGAACCCATAGCTGCGTGGGAGTAACTAGATTAATTAATGATGAAGACTTGGAAAGCCCATAGCTGTCTGGATGCCGCTGACATTGTTAGCGTCACGGGCAGTGGTCCAAACACGAAGCAGCCATTGAGAGTACAGGAGTAAGCAAGAAGCATATGTGCACGAAGAAAAAAACAATTAATCTCGACAAATTTTGGTGGTGACACGATCAAACAAACGCACTTCGGAAAATATAGGAAAAGAATGTATACCGTTTTATGAGGATTTGGTTGTACATTGCAAAGCGAATAAAATCTGTAATTTCATATATTCTTCCTGTTCACTCACCGCTTCTCCAATTCTTAACGCTACATTGTTCCCTGTATTACAAACTTTTCTTTTCTTTCTTTTTTCTTTTTCCTGCTGTTTTCCCTCCATTGTAAGCATTTTTTTTTCATAGGAGGCTGCAGAGATGGCCAGATTCAGGCCAACTTTTATTCCGGGTGCTTCCTCCAGCAATGTTCAGAGAGTGTAAGATCAAAATGTATGAAAAAACTATGGCCAACTAAGCTACAAAAAAGTCTAGAGACTAAATCTACAAATACAGTAACCACAAAAATATATGTGGCTCCATAACACAAGAATGAGCCCATGATTGACATAGTTGCGACATGGAATTCTTCTCCAAGATCATGATCAAGGCTGCCATCAAAAGTATACTCAACCAATGCTAGGCAGAGGCGCCACTTTTGCGTCTCAGAGCATGCTGCAAGAATTCTTCATTCAGCAACAACAACGTGTGACTAAATTTGTGCAAAGAGGATTTCGTTCCATGTGTCAGGAACACCAGGCAAACACCAATGCAAGCAGTCCTGGACTCCTGGAGAGGCTGTGATACTGAACCGGGATATGTGACCCTCATCTCTCACCTGAGACAAAGCTGTTACGTCTAGAAGCTCAACCCCTGTCCCCCTCACAGCGCTGGCAGCACTATAATCACTAGACTCTTCTTGTAATACTTCTTTACCTATGGACATAGGAGAAGTATTGTCACAGCTACCTCCTGTGTTCCAGTC
The DNA here is from genome assembly GCF_000208745.1 of Theobroma cacao. Taxonomy (NCBI): domain Eukaryota; kingdom Viridiplantae; phylum Streptophyta; class Magnoliopsida; order Malvales; family Malvaceae; genus Theobroma; species Theobroma cacao. The sequence goes on from NC_030858.1 coordinate 3,879,789, forward strand.
CCCATTTACAAAGTGCCTAGGGGAGATGCTCCGATAGAAGGCTTTCAGATGAGGATGCTTTGGGAGCTGTGAGTTTATCCATTTAATAGTGCTGTGGATTGTGAAGTTCTTGGCACCTCCCATATCTGCTATCTTCCTGTTGTTGTTGGGAACACCCCCAACATACATGACCCATCTGTTGGCCTTAAGCTTCCCTCTATTCCAGTGGTGCCCGGTGTTTAGAACCAAGACATCAATTTTGTGGAGAAATTGGCGCAAAAATGCTGGAGGTCGATCAAGATGCATTGCATATTCAGTGTGTGGGTCTCTGACATTAAGAGGCTCCAAATCACAGAGGCTTGCAGACCAATAGTAAAGGACAGTAGTATTGGTGCTGGGAAATCGATACGCCCAACCATTAGGACGCTTACCACCAGGTGGTTTGACAAGGCCATACTCTTTGCCCACATCTTGGACATTTGGGCTATCCTTACCAGCTGTGATCATGCACATTAGAGACTGGAACTGCTGCCTACCCAGTGAATCTCCAACAAAAGCCAGAGTTTTGTCTTGCATCCTGGAAATGCATCAGAAGAATATGTAAATGGTCCCACAAATATTGATCATATTTGAACAAGTAAAAATAAGAAGACCACTCATATAAACTCTGACCAAAAAGAAAAACACAACTTCTGCAAGGAAAAGAGAGTGCATAGTTATTGAGGAGAAAGTCAAATGCCAAATCTATGAAAACCCAAGCCTTAGAACTTAAGAACAGTCAAAATGTCAGTTCTTCTGATTAAGGTGAAGTTGGAAGGACCAAGTGAAGAGCTATAATCATTTTCAAACAATATATGGGCTAACCAATTATTTAAAAAATATTCAAGGACAAGATATTAATACCGTTTAAAGAACTTTGACCCTTCAAATTCTTCCATTTCACAATCTTTTGGCTGCCATCTTAGCTTCTCAAAGGCAAAATCTTGACGCTGCATCAACCGGCAAGCCCACATTGGTGCTAGCCACTGTTTACAACCAAACCCAGAATATAAAGGCCGTCTATCATCTATAACCCATTTTCCTTTTGCATAATTACAGGCTGGAGAAGGATCAGATGAAATGAAAATCAATACTCATTAATATTATCACAAATGGAACTTACAGATCCAAAATCTACAGGTGTGAGAAAGAGAGAGCATTAACATCATAACCACACTTAGCTTGCACAACACCCACTACATCACTAGGAAAATGACTAAATAATGAAGTGCACAATAGAAATTGTTACAAGGAATAGATGATATTACATCCATGTAATAGCATGCAAAACAAATGTGTGAGGTTTGGAAGAGGTAGCAAAAGCAAAATAGCTGAGATTTCCAACATTTGCTTTAAAAACCTTGATCAACATAGATTGGTCAGACAAGGTCATATCAGTCACATTGACGAATGCATTTTCTCCCCAAGCATAATATATATAACAACAAAATACTATCAGCAGAATTTCTGCTCTGAAATTTCCATAAGTGAACTCCTACAGAAATTTGAATGTGCAAAAGATGAATAATTCTTATCATGCATAGATTCTACCTTGATTCTCCACTTTCTTGTCTTCTTGTTCTGAAGCTTTTTCTCCTAAAATTACATTGTTTGTTTCTTCTATCTGTGTTGAACTTGATCCACTTTTAACAACACCAGTTTTCTCTCTTTTTGGACTGTATTTGTGTTTTTCTGTTTCTTCTTCTGTGCCACCATAACAAATTACAAAGGTCAATTCCCAAAATACCATGACCTCTAAGAGTAAAATGAAGAAATAGGCTGCAGCAAGATCCTAATAATATTCATGGTAAAACAAGTGTACTTGAGAGACAAAACCATTCAGCATAGTAATAACATTAGAACTCAAGAAAACAGAATAGAAAATCTTGCTCTAATAATCACTGATGACTTCACAATCAGACAGATAGGAAGCAGGGAAACAAGGGATCTCCCATGCCAATGAAAATGCTTCATCTAACCAGCCAAATGCTCATAAAAATCAGAGAGATCTATGAAAGAGAAAGAGTATTGAGATTGGAAGCTGGATACGTCAGCTTGAGGCCAAAATATTAAACCATGAGGCAATGAAAGTATAGGTAATGCTCACAAAAACAGGATTTACCATTAAAGTATTCTAAAACATTAGCCACTGCAATATTCACAAATTTGATCTCTATTCTTGAGACAGACAGAAAAGTAGCTTGCCTTTCTTCTGAATAGGAAATGTTTCAAATTCTGAAGAACTTTCGGCGGTATCAGTAGAAGGCATTTTATCCACATGATGTTCCTCTTCGTTATTTATGACTTCCCTCTGTATCGATGTGGAAATATCTTCTCTCACATGGCTTTTGTGTTCTGCACCAGATATTATGAGAGGAAGGAAAGCTCTCGTGAGCATGTAAGTAGCAGTACTCTTATCCAGACATGCTTTCTACATTTCTAAATTCAAATGCTTGTCAAATATCTCTATTTTCTAGAAGGTTTAAAAAGCCATGTCCAGAATAAAAAACAAATATCATTATTACTTGGCAATTGGCATTAACAGCAGTAACAGATGCTGATAATTATATTGTCTTCCAGTATGCCAAACAATGTTGTAATCCTATGCAGAAAGTTACTAGGCCAGACAATGCACTTTTGATAACCCCAACTAACTGACTCCTTTGACATTAAAATGTACATGTATAGCATTAACCAGGAATATTAACAGAATGCAGAAGATAAAAGTAGCATGGGAAAGGAAAACATGACATATGAATATAACTTCATATTAGGCCTAGTTGTGTAAGCCTATGAACCAAGACACAGCCAAAATATGAATAGAAGAAAAATGCTTTAGTTACCACAATAACCAGAGTGAAAAACTGATATATAGCACAGTGAAGAAATAAGATAGCTTCACGCAAACCTGGAGAGAGCTGCAATAACTGATTTTTAGATGGTAGTGAGGAAGTAAGTACTGGACTTCTGTCCCATGTCCAAACAAGAATGGTTGCACAGACAAGAACAATGAGAATGAGAGACAGTTCTTTACCCCTCCATCTTAATCTGTAGGGGCCTCCTTTCATCCTACATAAACATGAAAAGTAAGGTTGTCAAAATTTCACTAAAGGCAGAAAACAATTAGCACAGGGAGAGAGAGCAGAGAGGCTCAAAACTCAAGGAAATTAAAAGAAACAAAATTTCAGGTCGATTTGCAGCTCTCTCTTTGAGCAAATTAAAAATATAGCTACCAAGAATTAAGGTTGAAAGAAAAAAATGCAGTTCCTGCATCCAAAACAACTAACCATGACGCAATTATTAGAAAAGCTATTTCAGAAACTCTTTGCTTACTTTATGCTGATTTACTTAACAAAAGTTATATGCCAGAGATCCTATTTCTGCAAATTTATGCAGCCATCTATTACAACTGCTAAATCCGCGGAGTGAGCATGAAATTCACAAAAGGATAAGCTTAATCAAGTTATGAACATAAATGTTTGACTTCAGAGCACCCGAAACATGCTAAACCCATTGTTAGGGGATAGAAGACTCCCTTATCTAAGCCATTCAATGACAAACATTCGAAAACCATACGATCAAACTTACACACAACAGAGATTCCCACGCCATCTGCATAGAAATTCCAAATAGCTAAGCCAAACAAGCTTGATTCCATCGCATGCTTGGAAGCCAACAGATCCTATTCTAACTCACAACCAACATTACTAAACAGGAGCAGCACAGTTCTAAACATAATGTTAAATTTTACGCTAGAATCAAATTTCAACAATTAAATTATCATAACCAAAATTAACCACGGATTTCCTTATTTTCTAATCGTAATGCTAAGTTTTAAAATCAATTTTCCTCGTGAACTCAAAGCGAAATTAACAATCTTCGCGCACATCAGATCAAATGAATGAAAATGAAAGAACATTTAAAGGCAACAATATAATTGAAAACGAAAACAGGCAACGTCATTGAAGTCACAGTCAGCTAAACAAAAACACGAGAAAACGAAATTAAACATGAACAAAATTGCAATCTACGATTGAGTATGAACGATTCTGATCCAAACGCAGAAAAAAATCCAACGGTTCTGATCTATAGTTAAATTTGAAAATGTTTATGGAAAATTGAATTGAAAAGCTTTGATTAGAGAGAGAAGTACCTGAAGCGCATGAATATCTGAAAGAAACGAATGTTTTTAGTTTTTCTTTTTATTATTTTTATTGTGATGAAAGAAGAAGAAACACAAAGAAATTGAAAAATAAAATAAAAAGGTTAGTGGGGGAGTAAAATAAGTAAATAAAAAAAATAAAAAAGTAGAGGGAAAAAAGGTGGTTTGTGGGACATGGGACGTGTCGGCATTAAGGTTGTGATTGATATTTAACTGGAGTGTGATTATTGTTGAGGATACGATTACCAGAAATTGTTAAAGAAGATAATTTTATAGTATTTAGTAGAATGTAAAAAAATAATAATTGTACAGAAAGTAATTATATTGTAATGTTTGATTTAAAAATATTTTATTAAGAATATAAAATAAATTGATAAAATTATTTTTATTTATGAAAATATAAAATTAAATAATTTACATTCTTTTTTAATGTAAATATTTTATTTTTTTAATTTATTTTTAAAAATTTATAAATAATAGCATAATAAAAATAATATAATATTTGAATATTAATTATTTAAATATTGAAAGATATATAATTATTAAATATTTATTTTTAATAAATTAGTTAAATTTTAAAAAATAATTAAATTATTTTAAATTATTTTATAAACATATTAATTAATTAATTAAGTTGTCACACAATTCACCGCTTTCTTTCTTTCATTTTTTTCTCTTATTTCTTCCAGTGGGCTCTTCTTCTTTTTATTTTCATTTTTGTCTCCATCCTTGCTGCTTTATGGTGATAAGCTCTTCGTCTCATTGTAAAGTAATTACATCTAATTAAATTACAGGGAATCATAACAAACACAGCCTATATGGCATTGACCAATGTAAGACATGGAGACCATACGGAGAAGGGAGCTTTGCGAATATTGTGGAAATTTAAATTATTAAGTATTTTTTTGGATAATTTGTTTTTTCCATATTTAGTGTAAAAAAAATTGTGAGGTCAGGGGGAAAAGTAACGAAATTGTATGAGCAAGTTGACAATAAAAATTAGTACTAAATCCTTTTCCAATGATGAAGCTAATTGTAGGATTAGTTACAATAAAACAATGTTGATTTCGCAATTTATAATGTAATCATTTTCTTTTTAAAGAATGATGTAATCAAGTATCTATAAAAGTGTAGAAAACATCAATGACATTGGCCTTCTCAAATTCTCAATAACCAATAATTCTTTAAAAGATTAAAGAAGTATTTAAAAAAAATTATATTTAAAAGCACCTAAGACTTTTAATCATTTAAGTTATTAAAATAATATTTAAAATTTAAAAAGTATTCAAAGTTTCAATAATTTGTATATAATACTTCATTAATTTGAATTGTGAAAATCACATAAAATTATTAATATATTTAAAATAGATATAATATTTAAAAAATCATTAAACTATTTGATTTTTAAAAAATATGTTTTATTACATTCAATAAAGTCTTTATTCTTTTATTTTAAACTTAATAAACTCTTATCTATAATAGTTGAGAGTAACAATGTTAATCAAAACGGGGTATTTATCATTTGATGTACATGACACTTGACATATCAAGATGAATGATAAACTAATATGTAGATGTGGTATGATGGCATTATTACTTAGTATTTTCACTTTTTATATTAATGATATGATAGTATCACGTTGATATAAAATAACAATTGACATTTTAATTAATGACGATTAGTTAACTATTAGTCAAAATAAAAGTATAAGAGTTTAATTGAATGCAATAATGTAAGAGTTTATTTGAATTTTTTAAATAATTTAGAGGCTTTTCAAAACATTATACCTTTGAAATAATATATATAAAATTTGAATGACTTTAAATTACTAAAATCACATGAAAGTTTTTGAAAATATACTTGAAATAGTATTTAATAAGAGTTTATTTACAAATTTTAAATAGTTTAGATCTTTTTCAAAACATTATACTTTTGAAATATTATCTAAAATTTTAATGACTTTAAATTAACAAAATCACATGAAATTTTTTGAAAATGTACTTAAAATAATATTTAAAAGGTTAAAGTACTTAAGACTTGTATGTGTATTTCAATAATAATATAATGTTCAAATAAGCTCTTAAACTATTTAAATAATTTTTTATTATTTTATTGTCATTATTTAAAATGTCAATTGTCATTTTACATTCATATAGCACAGACATAACATTAATATAATATTAATATGAATAATAAAAATATCACATGATCATATTATCATATCGTATTAATATATCATGTCATATCAATATCAATTATGATATGTTAGCATGTAAATTAGCGTCACATTTTATACAATGACAAATAGTATTTTGATTAAGTAAATTATTAGTAATGAAGGTTTATTTAACTCAAAATAAAAATATAAGAACTTATTTTGTTCAAAAATAAAAATATAAAAATCTGATTAAACATAATAAAAATATAAAAACTTATTTTAAATTTTAATTTAATAATTTTTTTAAATATCATACTTATGAGTAACTTTAATTTATTAAAATCACATAAAAAGTTATTTGAAAATTATTTAAAAAGACGAAATAAGGATCAAGAATTTCATATATTGTATGCAATGTTTCATTTACTTATTACTAAAAATTACATTAAAAGGTATCAAAAAAGTATTTAAAAAGGTTAAATAATAGAAATTATTCTACTCAACCAGTTTTATAAAATCGCCAAAATTATATCTAGTCACGAGTTCAAAAAATGTCAATTAATTATGAGTCTAGTAACATTTTAAAGTGATGTGTACCACGTGACATCTTATTTAAGTAAAAATTATAAATACAATAAAAAAGGTATTTGTACACAACAAAAATTTGTAACCATCACCATAATAAAACCTCATAACCATCAACATTATAGTTATTATTTAATTCAAAACACAATAAACTTTTAATGGTTACAAACTCATAACTGTTAACACAAAAAAACCCAATAGTAACTATTTCATTTAAACTAAAATAAAATCTATTATAATCATAACAGACTAGTAATTGTCAATACAATATTGTTTCAATAAAAAATACAATAAAATCTATAGTTTTTATCGTTTAATTCAAAACACAATAAAACTTCTAATAATTATTATATTAAATTTCATTTCAATACAATAAATTACTTTGAATTGAACCATTCTTCAACTTCGTATCAGCACTGCCAACAACGTACAGTCCCACCTAATTGCTGACCGCGTGCATTCCTAAAAATGAAAAGAAATATCCATGAAAATGACCAAAATTGTGTCGAAAATATATGAATAATATGTTAATTATTATTTATTAAGATTTTACCAACAAGTGGCTTAAGATATTTTGTAAAATTGTTATATTATGTAATATTTTCTTATAATATATTAAAAATCATCATATTAATTATCAATTATGGTATGTAATTAAAAAATATAACTATAAATACTATTTTAAGTAATCGTAAAATGTATTTCTAAAACACTAATGTAATGACTGATCCAATAGTTTTTTTTTATTTAAATCACGTGATTTTCAAAAGTTTAAATTTAAATTGCTAATAGTGGTGGACTTGAATTGTTATATAAATTTTAATAATCATATTTACATCAAATATGAGATGTTGAGTATCGCAACTAATTAGTAAAACCCTATTTATTTTTATGCTTCAGTTTTTATCTAATTTTAATATTTTTTAAAAGAGAGGTCTCAATAGAAAAGGTTCACAAGAGCAGGTGCTTTTTGCGCAAATAATACGTAACCAAGGGACCAAAAGTTAATTATCAAATTTGTGGCGGCTCATTCCACGCTCCACTATCCATGCCTCACGCCCTATGTGTCACTCGCGTGGCGCAGCCGCAAGGAACGAAAACACAGTAACTGCAGCCAGCTCAAAAGGCGGAGCCCCATTCCATTCATTTCATAAACCTCAGAAATATCTTGCTTTCTCAAAAACCCAATCGATGGCGCCCGATTCTAAGTCGAGTGACGGGCTCGTAGTTGACAACACTCTCCAGTCTATCTGCTACAAATGCGGCTCGCTCCAGCTGCTCGACCAGGTCTAGTTTTTATTCTTAATAAAGCCGAAGATCTTTGAAGTTTGATTATCTCGATACTATATTATTAGGAATTTTCTAGTTGTTGGTTTTTGTTCTGTTTATTTAAATGTGATTGGTTGTTGAACAGAGAAAACTTCCTCTGCAAACTGTGTACTTAGATATTCAAGATGCAACAGATGGATGGTAATGAGTAGTTCTGTCTTCTTGTGAAGTGTGTTTTCACTTTTTGATTTGCATTGAAATGTGCAAGTCAACTTGAATAACTTCTTTGATGATTTCAGGAACGCAATTCGGGATATGGTGGTTCGAGGAGCGCCTGCTATTGCCATTGCGGCAGCGCTTTCCCTGGCGGTAGAAGTTGCCAACTTAAAGGACTTTAACGGGACATGTGAAGATGCTGCTTCTTTCCTTGAAATGAAATTGGAATATCTTGTCTCAAGGTTTTTATCTATTCATTTATTTTCCTTAATATTTCTGGTCATGGCAGCTGCTATTATCTGGGACTTTAGCATTCTTTTTGTATGTACTAAAAATTGCAGTACTCTGTATTTTGCCAGGGGTATTTTAGACCGAAATTAACTGTATTTTCTTGCCTTTTTTTGAAGTGTAGCTGATTACATGATTGTCTTTTATTTCCTTTTCAGTCGACCAACAGCGGTGAATCTTTCAGATGCTGCTACAAAACTTAGAAAAATTATTTCAAAGGCTGCTACTACTGCTACAGTGCCCGGGAATGTTTTCCAGGTGGGTATTCATATGGTTATTCTTCAAACAATTTGTAGTTGACTTGTATGAATGTGGCTCTTCCTTAAAGTTTGCTGACATGCATAATGTCTCAAGCTCACAGTAACCTTCTTTTATTTCTCATATTTTATTTTAATTCTTAGCTCATTCTCTCTGGATATTGAAGCATGTCTTGTTTGTCCTCCCTATATGTTGCTTTGGTGTCAATCTTTATAGGCTTACATAGAAGCTGCTGAAGTTATGCTTGAGGATGATGTTGCTTCAAATAAAGCCATTGGGTCTTCTGGAGCAAGTTTTCTCCAGCACCAACAGAAAAATTCAAAGAGATTTTCTGTTTTGACCCACTGCAACACTGGCAGGTCTGTTAGTCTTTCTACCTGCTATTATTTTTGTTGTAGTAACAGTAACATCAGCAAGAAAGAGTTTGAGTTCATTCTTGGTCTAATTGCATATAATACTATTATAATAGTCATTTACTCTGTCTTGCAGTCTTGCAACAGCTGGATATGGTACTGCGCTTGGTGTAATCCGTGCACTTCATGCTGAAGGAGTGTTGGAAAGAGCATATTGCACAGAAACACGTCCATTCAATCAGGTAATCTTTCTGTTGAAGTTATTTGAGTATTTAAGTAGTTGTCTCAAACTTGGTCCAACTAACCAACATAAGGACATCTATGGTACTGGAATTCAGTGAACTAGTTGTATGAAAAATGGCTGAGTGTTAAATCTTCCAAAAAAAAAAAATGGCTGAGTGTTGATTCCTTCTACATACTTACGTACCTGTTTAGCTTTTATGCTATATGCTATTTGTGGTTGGGATGATGGCTTTGTTAAACCTGAATAGGTCATCGAGCTTCTTGACGTTAGCCATTGATTTATTTACTTCTAGCTTTTATTTATAAACTATGTTTTTAGTTGTATATATGATTCTGACTACAGGGATCCAGACTCACAGCTTTCGAGCTGGTGCATGAAAAGATACCTGCTACTCTAATAGCAGATTCTGCTGCAGCTGCTTTAATGAAAGAAGGCCGTGTGAGTGCTGTTATTGTTGGAGCAGATCGTGTGGCAGCAAATGGTACTCCACGGCTGTTACTGATGCATTTCCCTTTAATGCTTTATATGAAGTAAATTTAACTAATGTCATGTCATTCATTGAATCGCAGGTGATACTGCTAATAAGATTGGAACCTATAGCCTTGCCATATGTGCAATGTATCATCACATTCCGTTTTATGTTGCTGCACCACTTACTTCCATTGATTTATCTCTCTCTTCTGGACAAGAAATTATCATCGAGGAAAGATCTGCAAAGGAGTTATTGCACACACGGGGAGGACTGGGAGAGCAAGTTGCTGCATCTGGGATCTCTGTCTGGAACCCAGCTTTTGATGTTACCCCTGCCAATCTAATAGCTGGTATCATAACAGAAAAGGTCTCTCTCTCTCTCTCTTTTGGTGTGTGTGCATAGAAATACACATCACACCCGTGCATATGAATCTATTTGTTTTTGTGCCGTATTCTACTAGCTTTAGCAGGTGTGAAAGCCATCAACCTAAGGTGAAAACTGAAGAGAAGGATCTATCCATCTTATTAGTAGTTTTGTCAAATAAATGATTCATTATTAGAGAGGATACTAAAAATTATTTCATCCTGTATGTAATTTTCAATTTTCCAATGGATTTACATCTGTCATTAATGAGAAAATTTTGATGTACCCGGAAAAAAGAAATAAAAAATGATAAAATACGCAGTTGTACTACATTCTGATGATTACTTTTTATTTGAGCAGGGTGTCATTACAAAGAATACTGATGCTTTTGACATTAAGAATTTCATAGAGAAGGCAACGGGCAAGTCTACTGTGTGAAGAAGGTATCTCCAGGTGGAAAAGATTCCAGCCTCAAAAAATGGAGGTTATTGATATGTAAGTGAAAATGTGAGCCGACTGAGCCTTATGTCATAAGACTTGTGGGAATCATTTCTGCTTTTTTGATGCCAAATTGTTGTACTACTGACTTTCTGAGGTTGTAAAAGTACAATAATATAATTAAATAAAGCAACATCACGGAGTTGGTTGGGCTTTGATGGCAAACTCAGCCCTTTTGGCAATACCTCTTTTTGGGTTTAAGATGCAGGAGCAGCAATGCTTTCAGGTTATCTCGATATACATGGTGGACAATGTTCTTACGTATACACAAGTACATAACCAATGCATCTGTGCATACGCCATATTACCTCCAAAAAAGCGGCAATGCACAGATTAAGCACCCGAATCCAAACCTGAGCCAAGCTAACATTCTTGACAAGACAGCAAGAATTTAAAGCCATACTTAACTAAATAGACCTTAAATATTTGGGAACGGTTTTGTATCAAAATTGTAGCATCAAGAAAGAAAAATTGTCTCATCCAATAGTTAATTTACTGATCATTAAATTATAAATCCCTTCCTACCAAAAGCACCGTATACAGAATTTTGCAACAACTTGAAATTCAGGGTTTGATTTGAAACAGGCATTAAACCACGAGGTTCCAAACGTATTTTTCCCAAGAAAATAATAATAGAAAAACCCCAAACCCTATCTTTGTTTTCTCGATTTGGCCCAAAACCTATCCTATAAAGCAAGCGCACCTTTTTGGCATAACCTGCCCGAAACGAAGCGTTGTGGGAGGGGAGAAAAAACCAACAAAAAATAAGTAAAAAAGAAAGGGTATTTTGGACAAGTCACTCAGTTTTCTTCCTCCGCGAGTTAGCTCGTGGGAGTCATAAAGCGCTTTGCATCTGGTGTCTTGGAGAGAAAGCTCTCTCTTCTCTACATCAAATCTCTGCATTCGAAACACCTAAAAAACTAATTCCAAAAAACAAGAAAAAATGAGCAGAGGAAGTGGAGGCGGCTACGATCGCCACATCACCATCTTCTCTCCCGAAGGTCGTCTCTTCCAAGTCGGTATGTATATTCACTCTCCCACCTCTCCCTTTTTCATTTTTTGTTCCTAAAGAATTATTATTATTTATTTCACTCAATTTTGATTTTTGAATGATATGAGCAGAGTATGCGTTTAAGGCAGTGAAAGCAGCTGGGATTACATCGATTGGTGTTCGAGGAAAAGACTCCGTCTGCGTTGTTACACAGAAGAAAGTTCCCGTCCGTGCTCTTCTTTAACTTACTTTATTCATCTGGGTGTCTTTTCTTTCTTTCATTTCTTTTTTTTTTTTGGGTATTGACAATTGATTTAAGGGTTTTGCTCGATTTGGGTATTTAATATTTGAATAATGCGATGCAGGACAAGCTTTTGGATCAGACTAGTGTCACTCACCTTTTTCCTATTACCAAGTTCCTTGGATTGTTGGCTACTGGCATGACAGGTTACTTTTTGTTCAATAAACCCTTTTTTATATTTTTCTTTGATGTTATATATTCGAATTATGAAGATTTTGCCGTGTTCGCCAGTGAACTAGGGTTTCAAGGATATTAAGTTTTCTGGGTTATGATAATGTACCTCATTTCACACTTGTAATCAGTCAAAAACTAGGGTTTTAAGGATACTACCAATTTTGAGTTATGATAATTTACCTCATTTCACACTTATAATCAGTCAAAATCAGGGTTGAAAAAATGCCTAATCTGCATGCTAGGGTATACAAGTGCTGGAAATATCGGATAAAACAGAATGGTTTTCTTTATAATTTTGTTCTTATTGATGCTGACATTCAGCATAGTAACCGTCATTCTTCGTTACCAAATCACAAATTATGCTTATTAACAAATATCAAGAAAGCTCCAAAAGAGAAGTGAAAAGATGAAAAGAAACTTTATGTTTGGCTGCTTTAATTACTTGTCTAACTTTAGCATAGAGCTTGAATTTGGTTAACTTGATTTCATTAGATTAAAGCTGGAAGTTTGATCCAATTTACTGTTATGAAAATACTTTATGAGGGATGCTTTGATAAGATTGGTATGTCACTCTTCAGCTGATGCAAGGACCTTGGTCCAGCAAGCAAGGAATGAAGCAGCCGAGTTTCGGTTCAGATATGGATATGAGTTGCCTGTGGATGTTTTGGCCAAATGGTATGGTTTTTTATATCTTATTCAGTGGAACTTCATGTTTAGTTGGATTCATTTGATGGCTGTTAATTGTGTATCTATAGAGCTCATGTGGATAATGTTTGAACAAGTTTAGAGACTTCAAGGGACTAGTCATTTGGATGTAATCTAGGTGTAAGTTTATGCACTTGTTAGTTTGCCACTAGGAATTGGAAAAGTTAGATGACCCAGATTTTTTACTGCTCTTCCTAAAATCAAGATCAGAGTCAATGTTTTCTTTATTTTCTAGTTCACGGATATAATCTTGGTTCAAAATTAATAAATCCAATTGACCACATTTTATGTTACTATTATTTTCATTGATTTTTCTTCGATATTTGGGATTCTTGTGCATTTTGATGATTATATAACTAATTTAGCATGACATGCTTTATTGATTTAGGATTGCAGACAAATCACAGGTTTATACTCAACATGCATATATGAGACCTCTTGGAGTTGGTAAGTCTATAATTCTTCAAAATGTTACAAATATAATTTTCTTTTTAGTTATTTGTATTTGTATTCTCATAGTAGATTTAGATTTTTTATTTTGTTAAGACATTCATGCATACATATGCTACTGTATGTTTCGACTAATTGTCACTAATATTACCCTATTCTCCCATTAATGTCTTTCCTATCTTTTTTATTTTTTCTTTTTGTGTAGTTGCTATGGTTTTGGGTATTGATGAAGAGAAGGGACCCCAACTCTACAAGTGTGATCCAGCTGGCCATTTTTACGGTCACAAGGTAGTTTGCAAATTAATTGTTATTGCTCATTGCGCTGAAGATTCTTGATTCTGGTTTCTAAATACCTGGTTCTGCAAGCCATATATTATTATTATAGTTATGATACATCTCTGGTTTTTTTCTAATAGTTCTCTTTGACCATATTATTTACAAAACCTTTATTTACATTATGGGTTTAAAAATACAATTGCTGGTGATTTTTCCTTTTGTTTACAATGTGCTTATGATCATGAAAAACCACTATAATTACCAGGAATTTCAGAAGGTGGCTCACCCAAAGAAAAAGTTGTGAGAATGGGAAAAAAATGATCCAATAATTTCCAGTACCTGCTACCAACCATATATTATGACTCCTTGCTACCACAAAGCAATGCCATATTTTTTTATTTATTTTGGATTAGTAAATGAATAGCATATGTAAATTTTAATTATATTAACTATTTCGTTTTCTTTATCCATCCCTTTAGGAATGAAAGTAGCTTGTTTGTTCTCTGATCAGTATTGGTGCAATGAACATGGATTCAAAATTCTTTTGACCAATTTTAGGTTAAGCATTTTGTTTCTGGAATGAATTTTGACATAATATGCTGCAGGCAACCAGTGCTGGATCTAAAGAACAAGAGGCAATTAACTTCTTGGAAAAGAAGATGAAGAATGACCCTGCTTTTACTTATGAGGAAACAGTGCAGGTATATATATCTGCATTTCATTATGCATGGTAAAGAATATTGCTAAAGACTACATGTTTGACGTGAGTTAAAATAATCACCTTTGTCTAATGTTTATGCAGACTGCTATTTCTGCTCTGCAATCTGTTCTTCAAGAGGATTTCAAGGCCACTGAGATAGAGGTATAATACATCAGCTGATCTCCTTAGTTGTTGGTGATTATAGCATTTAGATATCTTGCCGTTGTGAGTTTGCTTCTTCTAAATGTTTGAATGGATTAAATATTTTTGGTGCTCCTGCCATATATAATAGCTTTTCCCTAAAGACAAGCTGTAGATAATCTGTGATATCCTGTGTTAGTTTCCAGAGGCTGCATATAGTGTATCCTCACTCTAATCTTATTGGTTCTGTTTCTCTTAATATAATCACAGAGATATATTCCCAATCATGGCAAGAGCTGAAATTATTGTTGTTTTCCCTCGCTTCCAAATGTAATTGACATTAATCTTTTGATGTTTGGCAGGTGGGAGTGGTGAAAGCTGATAATCCAGTTTTCAGAGCGTTGTCAACTGCAGAAATAGATGAACATTTGACAGCTATTAGTGAGCGTGACTAGTGAGCATGGACTAACAATAGCTGCTGCAGAACCTTTCTGTTATCATTTGAAACAACAAGCGTGCTTTAGTTGATCATCAAGTTTGAGAGAGATGGGAGAGGGTTTTAGCTTCAAATTATGTTGTCTCCTATTACTGCATAAGACTTTAAATTGAATTCTTGTTATTTCTGGGATTGAGTTTCTCCAAGATGAATCAAAATGTTACGGGATAGTTGTTTGAAGAAACTATGTCAGCAGCGACTATTTACATTAAAATTGTCCAAAAATGTTGCATGTCTGCGAATTACTATTTAAATTATCATCAGGTAACTCTACAAGGGCATGCACCCAAATCTTATTTGACATTTGGAACGGTTGCTTTGATTTTGGAGGAGGCTGAAAGGTGAATTCCCAATGTTTCTAGCTCTGCCATAATCTTGCTGGTAGAACGAGCATTTGCTGCTGTAGCATACTGCCTATTTCTGTCGTAGCCAACCTGTAGTCATCAATTTTTTTCAAAAAAAATTTTAATGCGCACTCAAGTAATTGAAATTTTATTTGGTTCAGTCAAACATGGAAACTTGTATTTTCATCAACTTAAGTTGCGAAAATTGATGTAATTACTTCAATTTAATAGTAAATGACATAAAATTAACAATATAACTGATTCTATTATTGAATCAATTGAACGACTTAAAAATATACGTAGTTGTTGGTTAATTCGATTACGCTTTGATTCTCCGTCAATCTTAAGCAAATTCCACTTAGACCTGAATGTCCTGGCTGACCTTTTTTTTTTCCCTTTGCATCCCCTTTATTACCGTACATCATTTCAGTGGCAATTTTCCGATGAAGTCGGCGCTGAGACTACCCAAGTATAGATGGTCTTCAAACTCCACAGCCGATGTCACAAAGGATATAACTAATCCATTGGGATCATCAAACCTCTTGTTTATGTTGCCATCAGCATCCACATTGATGACTGTTGCCCTTTTGCTTGCCCCATTTACTAGCTTGGTCAGTCTCGGAAAATTTGCTATAACATGTTTCAAAGCCTTGGAGGTGTGCACGAACTCCATTCCCTCAGAATTCATCTGCAGCAAATTATGGAAATTATTTAGGTCCAGGTAGTCTCATGCGGTTTTACCTGATCAAACATGTTCCTGGTTTTTTTTATTTTGCATGAGTTAAAATACCCGGATTAAGGCGATCCAGAAAGAACCATCCGGGGCCAGGTTAATGTTATCAGGTCCAGCGGGAAGGTTGTCAATGAAAATCTCTGTTTGTCCTTTTGTCTCACCCTTCAACCAGTATTTCAGGCACCTGAATCTGCCCCACCAGAAGAACATATAGAGGATGGGGGGCCAGCAATTAGGTCGCAAAATGAGGTTAGACAGACATCAACACATCAAATCCGACCCTCTTTCACTGTCAGCGAATTATTATATGAATCTCATAGCATGACAATGGCTAGACTAAATTACCTCCACGTTTCACACACCACGAGATAATCTTCATCTTTTGAGAGTGCGACACCGTTGGCAAAGCACAAACCATCTAGCACCATCGACGTCTCCCCCGTTGATGGGTCATACTTTAGCAGCTGCCCATGAGGTTTTGCCTCCAGCACGTCAAGATACCAGTCGTTGAGATTAAATTTGGTGCTTCCTACACTGAAATACAAACTGCCATCTGATGCTTCAATCACATCATCTGCAAACCTAGTAAAAATTCAACAACATTTATGAAAAAGATCAGTGGTGGTAATTACACGTCTTCTTCTTTTTGTCATTAGTTGAAAAGGATTAGTATTCTTGTCCTGTAGCAGCTTCCAGATTTACTTGCATGTGTTTAATGGGCAGAGAGAATCACAGCGATCCATCGTTTTGGATGAACCTTGGTGGCAGAGTGTCTAAATGCACCGCCTCCAGTCGTTGTTAACGTTTCCTGAAAATACCGTTGTTTGTCCTATAATATGTTTATTGGGCCATTAATAATGATGGTCAAGTGGCCTGGTGGTGGCCGGTTGGTCTTGTTTTTCCTCTCACGACAACAAACAGGTTGCAGTTTTTCTCTTTGTTCTATGGATATACCCAAACAGAAAAGAACAACAGAGAAAGAAACAAATTCGGATTAAAACGTTTATAAAAAGAAGAGCAAAAACAGAAAACAAGAATTAGATAGCAACAGTTACGTATCTATCTCTTTAGTATCACATGCCACCAAACCATGAGGCATCAACTGTAGTTATCGGGTCCCAACAGCAAGAGAAATAAAGATTCCCTTGCGGTAGCTCCTTCTTAAACGCCTAAAAGGACTGAGGAGTGGTCTTCCTTTCACAAGGAAGCTGCCACACCTCCCTCTCGGCGGTACGCGCCGAGCACTCTTTGTCGCATCAGAAGAGTAAACAAATCTTGCACATGGCTCATTTTAAGTGATGATGCCTTAACAGAGACGTCTCTTTCTGACCTTAACTGACGTCGCATTCTGTCTTTTCGCATGAACAAGATTGAATACACGAAATCTCAATTAAACTACTTAAAAAACTGGTTATTAGCTTCTTCTTGATCATTTCTTTTTTCTTAATTAAGTTATTATTGCTTATTAATTGAAGGGTATTGCCTATAATACGTGCTCATCACGTTTTTTAGTTCTAGGTATGTCTATAGCCCTCCATCATGTTGGATTGGAAGAGAAACAAAAATGAGGAAGCTTGAGGAACTGTGCCTAGAAGTAACAATTAGCTGATTTGAAATATTGTTACCTGATTTGGGATCCAGCGAAGTGTGATGCAAGAACTGTTATACCGTCTTCTGTAATCTTAAGCAAGCCCTGAGGAAAAATGGTAGTTTGGAGAGTTCAAGCTGTAAATTAATCATGCATGGCTGTATGGCATGGCAGGGCAAGTGGGTTCCTTTACCTTGTCGCAATCACAGACAATAAGGCCACCTCCTTTTGCTGCTGTGATTCCAAGCAAAGTTTCGCTATGCAGTCTCTTCCAGTTCTCCCAGGAGCCATTGCTATGCAATCTTCTGATCCAGCCGTCTCTTGTTGCTGTGTACAACACACCATGTTCACCCACAACAACGTCCTCCGGGCCTTTCAACAATCCTTCTCCAAGTTTAGTCACCCTCTACAAAAAGAAACAAACCAAGTAAAGAACCTGGGGCTTGGCCTTCGCCTTCCCTTAGGAGGTGGATTTCCCGAGCTCTTGTATTTCTCTTTCCCATTCAAAAATATGTATAAAAAGAGAGCTGTATTTTTTACCTGCAACTGGTTGTTCGGTGGAGAAACAGAAGAAGAAGATGCCGGTGGCAGTTCAAGTAAGTCTGGAGATATCGGTGAGAAGAAGATGATTTGAAGTGCCGTGGCTATCAGCAAACCCAAGCAACACGCCCAGCAAATTTGCAGGAGAATCCTGAGAGCCATTAAGTTGGAAAATGCTGCTTCAGAAAGGTTGTTTGGTTGGGAGAAAAACCAATCTGATAAGAGATAATGTGATTGTGAATGGCTGTAAATGCTATACTTTGAATTTTCAACCGGATTACTAAGGAAAGAAGTCGGAAGAGAGTATGGGACTTGCACTTGGCTCCAATCAATCAAAGATCAAGCTTCAAAATCATAACAAACGACATTGCATTAAATGTCAGCAGTATGTCGGCCAAAGAATAGAAAAATGTCTGCAGCATTGGGAGAAGATAAGCGGCATCACAATCATGGAATAAATGCACCCAAAAAAGAAAAAAAAACCTTTGAATTCCAACAAATAACTCAAGCAAAATATTCAATTTGTTTTTTTTAAATGAGCAATTTGAGCTTCATTGATAAGAAAACTTTATACGAAATCTGCATTGTTCGAGTCTTTTTTCCCTTTTTAACTTGTAAATCAGCAAAACATGTCAGCTTATATGAGAATTTTATAAAGGACTATTACTTTTTTAATATTTTTTTTTATAATTCAAAGAAAAAATTTAAAATTTATTTTTTAAATAAAAAATTATGAATCCATCAATAAATCGAATACTCATGTATTTATTTCTTTTATTGTTGTTATATGAGTATATTTCCCTTCTCTAATCATTGCGTTTAATCCAGTGTTGAACTCAGTTTCATAAAGTTTAAGTATCTCATCACTGAGTTAATGCAAGTTCTATGGATTTGGTTATGAATAATGAGACTCTATTCTATCTTTATTTTATTATTATTATTATTATTTTGAAGAATATTCTTCTTTATCCTTTCTAGAGTCGCATCTGGCCGGTCTCCTCTCCTCTGTATTAGCGACAGCAATTTTAGCAGCCGCAGGATTTCATTATTTCTATGCCAGATATTAGATATGCCTAACAAACACACAAAACCCAGGCATCAATCATTGGGAGTCATAGCAACCATGCCAAAATGGAGAGGACTTTAATTTAATTACCCCCAGTCTCACACACCCCCATAAATCTAAACCCTGTCATCATCCACGTCAAAGCCAAAAGTTTAGGAACCCCACAGCTTAACCCTGGTTTAACATAAAATCCATGACACAGCCACTGTATTCCTTTTTCTTCAATTTTTATTTGTCTCTTTTTATCACACCCACATGACATAAATCTCTGTCACTCCCCTGCTCCTCACCATACTACAGAACACAAACAGAAAACATAAAAAACAGAGTTTAAAAGCAGAGAAAACAGAGCAAAAGACCGAATATTCAATGTTTGTTTCCATGCAATGGCAATTTCAGGCTCAGATACTCAAACCCCATCGAGCAAAGTGACTACTCCGATTGAAATCCACTGCGTCAAATGTGAGTCGTGCGGCTTCACAGAGGAATGCACCACTACTTATATCCTGCGTGTCAGGGAACGTTACCAGGGCCGTTGGATTTGTGGACTCTGCATCGAGGCGGTCAAAGATGAGGCTCTGAGATCGGATACGCTTATCTCCACGGAGGAAGCACTGGACCGACACATCAGCTTCTGCAAGAAGTTTAGGGCGTCGAGTCCTTCGGATGAAACGGAGCACCCCATCTCTGTCATGGGCAGGATTCTTCGCCGAAGCCTGGATTCACCGCGAGCTCTTAGGTCTAATTCAAGTAGTGTCTTGCCAGCATTTGGAGAAGTTAAGGGTTCTACTCTTCCTCGATCTGAGAGTTGTTTCCCTGCTCTTTCTGGCTGAATTATTTCTTGTCGAGTTTAAAGGTAAATATGAAAGAAGAAAACAGGGGAACTCTGTTTCAATGTCAGATTGTTATATAGACTATATATAGGGTCTTTGTTGCTCTAATGTTTAGCTATCTGAATTTATGGACCTTCCAGTGAATATAGCATATATATATATATATATCTGATGAACTGCTTCAAGTTTTAATTTTTTTTTATATTTAGCGTGTGTTCTTTCAAACTTTTTTATGCATTTTTTTTGTGAGTATAATCCAGGCATATTTATAACTTAATGCCTCCTTCAGTTTACAATGACTCTGGCAGCTGAAGCCGATAACAGTTAAAAGAGAATAGTGGCACTTTTCTTGAGTAATGAACGGTGGTTTGATTTGTCTTAATTTTGCACGTTTAGGAGAAAAGAATCTTACAGCATGTGAGCTTTTTATGAAAATGGTGGCGTTTGTGCTGGTTTTGAGTCAAATACCAGCCTGGCCAGCTGTGAAAAATGCCCTAGATGGAAGGGGTATGCAGATAAAGAAATTGTGGCATTAAAGGTAATTACAAAAGAATATGAAGACAAGACATGAACGTGCAAGGAAAATTCCTAGAAACAAAGGAAGGATTGGACCATGCTTAGACTCATCTGCTGATTTTCTCCTCTTTCCTTTTTTTTTTTTTTTTATTTTCTTAATTTGGGGGTATTGAGTCTCGCCCTATAACAGTCCTAGTACAAATCTTGGTTGCTGATTAAACAGATTCTAGCAATGTGCTAGAACAAAGAAGTTTCCAGACATGTCGAGCCAACATTGGTTTGAACTCTTAAAACATTATCAAACCTGATGAAAAAACCAAAGGTGGGACAGGCTCCCTTGACGCCCATTCGATTTGAGTAGATTAGGCCAAGGTTTCCTGTCATATTATAACCTGGAACAGCGCAGTTAGCCAGCTGGTACAGTAGCTTGCAGTCTCAATTAGCAAAATGTACAATCAAATAAAAAATATCCAGGCCTACCCTTTTCTTCTCTTTTTCTTTGGCAACAATTTGAACCCTCCCCTCAAAAAGATATCCAGAGTTTTGCCTGACATTTTTGAAATATCTTTGCCCCAAGACCAAGGGTATTAATGTGTGGCAGAAGAGCATTCGGCCAGGTAACTGCTGCTGATTCGGCTAGTCAGCTCTGTTGGACTTGGAATTGCTTTCTGCAGTTCCCTAAATTGATGGATCAAGGAATCCCTCGCACTTTTTTAGTAGTAGTTTTACCCACCCTATAATAAATTCGGCTTCTACCCATCAATGAAATTATTATCGAAAGTAAAGCCTGTAGGAACTCTGATTGAGATGTAGAGCTTAGCTAGAATTCTCTTCCTGGTCATTCTGCATTTTAAGGGAACCCACATTGAAAGCAATGGAGACGAACAACATAGATTCAAGACATATATGAAAGGAATATGATAAATTATCTTTTATATAGTTTTTTTAGTTTCAAAGGTCAAAAGTTGGACTAATGAGCTAGAGTCCCTATCGGCACCAAAGTGACTCGTAGGCAAGATTTTTTCCTGAGGTTGGAGCATTTGCTTTAGATGCACCACCCTATCAAGTCCAAACTCTCCCTCACCCAAGGAGTGTGGGCATGTCAGGATATGGATTTGACAACTTTGAATCAATGAAACTAGCAGGTTGCAAGTGTTTGTTTCTTCCCTTATCTCGAGTCATCATGGATCATTCCTATGGCCCCAGTTGAGCTTTTACAAATTGAAAGAAACGAAAACAAAACAGAAAGAAACAGCGGCCATAATTGACATGTCTATTCGTATCAATTTTGCTTTAACTGTTTGTATTTATTTGGAACTGGAAATAAAACCACCCATGGTTTCAACATTGGAGCCTATGGTTTTTGGTTCAGCACAGCGGAAGCACAATCTTTACAGCAGATTTTACAGGGTAATCTTGACCAATTACGTGGATCAGGGATACACAAAATGACAGAACATGCACACCTCACAACAAGCCAATTTATTGGACAAAATTTATCCCTTGAGCCAATGGCAGTTCCTTTCCATAATTGATCTCACTGCCATGGACAATAATCGGTTTGAGTCATTATGAAGAATAGCACATGAATACAACTATGCAAGAAGAATGAAAATTACCATGAGTCGCTTCCTGCTTCGCGACCACCACCAGTTGCTTTTTCTCCACCAAAGGCACCACCGATCTCAGCTCCATTGGTTGGTATATTTACATTGACAATGCCACAATCACTTCCGCATGGACTGCATAAAATACTCAAATGCATGAGCACGTAACATGAAAATTATTTGTCACGGAAAGAAGAGCAACATGCTCATCAAACATATCATTTCATGGGGTAGCTATTCGATGGATAGCAGATATGTTCTCCGAATTTGTAAAGAAAAAGGTCAGCTGATCACAACAAATCTTTAAAGGATCAACTAGTGGACTCCAAAAAGACAGATGGTAAGCTATGCAGTTGGTAACTATCATCCAAGATCTAACAAATCTTCTTGTGTGGAAATTCAAGCCCATGACCACCTAGCATTAACTAAAAACATCCGAGAACTCACCCAATCCACTTGAATATAACTTCGGGTCTGCGTGTAAAGATAGAACTACTTAGTCCTAGAGGTACAGAGTTGTTCATTTCTATTGCTTCTTCTAGACTCTGCACAAATGGTACATTCCAAAGTTCAAACACAGGAAGAGTAATCTATTTAAAAAGACTGGCAATATGAATCAACAAGGACATTGTAAATTGAATATATATCTGAAATTTCATAACATATAGTACTGGACCAAATAATTCTTCTTTCACAACAGAGACATCTGGATAAATCTCAACAATTGTTGGCTGCACAAAACTACCGTCTGACTCTATAACAGTTCCACCAGTAAGAATCTTCCCTCCCTAGAAGTATCAGCTTGAGCATTTAGATCATACAGCTTAACAAGTCTACATAACAGAAACAAAAAAAGATAAAAGATAAAAGCAGTTAAGATATATCTTAACGTTCAATAATAGAATATCACATGTGAGCAGGGTCCTTTTTCAGAAAGAGGAAAAACGTGCAAACATGCCTGAGATTTTATCCTATTGATAAAGACCATTACAACAAATGTATAATGCTAGTAATTGCACAATGGTATAAGACGTGCCCATCACGCACAAATTCACAGATGAAGAGAGAGAAAGAGAGCTATAAACAGACAGAATACATGCCTGAGATTTTATGATTCCTATCCCCTTCTCAAAGCTCTCTCGTGAAGCAAGGGCATGTAAGGGCCCAAGTAAAGTCCCTTTTTCCAGAGGGTCTTTAACTCTGAATTGCTTGTATACCTCAATTAGTTGATCCAGCACATTTTCATATATGCTTTCATGAAGATACTACATGAAGAAATATGGAAAAAGGACAATTCTTAGATTTGACTTCACCATTGCAGTTCTGAAGTTAAAATTGTAAAGAGAGGTACATACTAATCTACGACCATGTCGTGCACCACTGACCAGCTGTACCAACAGCTGCAAACAATATAGAACGCACAGCTAGCGAAATATCAGCATCATCCATGACAATCATAGCTTTGTTTCCACTCAACTCGAGCAAGCATTTACCAAACCTTTGACTAACAGTTTGCTGAACCATCAAACCCACCTACAATTTGGAATGCAGCGCAGATATGCCTGGAGTCATGGTAATAGAAACACAGACAAGAAGTATAACCAAAAATATGTGCATGCATACAAATTTTGCAAATATCTCCAGATACATATATGCTCTGGTACCAGTATAACTGATACCAATCAAACTCAGAAACAAACTCATATAACTGACTCTATGGCATCAGAACTCGGAAGGTGGGACCAATATACTACAGTCGTTATGAAGTGGGCATCAAATAACAAAGGGTCACCAATAAATTTAAACACAGTCTCATGAGTCATGAATCATGACCCCTCAGCTTCATCCAATTATAAAGAGCTAAATTATTTTGGTTTTGAACGTTCATGGAGGAGTATCTTTCTATCAAGTAAGCAGATCATAGACATATAAACATTCTTTACATTGATAATGACCGCATGCCTTCAAGCAGATAATATAGTGATACATTGGAATTTACCTTTGAGCTTCCAGTAAATGAAACCAGGGCGATGCGTGTATCTGTTGCAATAGCTTGACCAATTTCAGCACCTCCACAGAAGGCGGTGAACATTGCACCAGGCAAGTTGTTTTTCTCTAGAACGTCAGACACAAGCTTTGTCACTGCAATAGTAACCAATGGAGTTGTTGGAGCACCCTTCCTACAGTGGATTAACATGGTAAGTAGCTGCCTCCTAAGAGAGAACTATAATTGTATTTAAAAATATGAAATTGTCGAAGTGCTCAAAAGCTGATGAAATATCACACATAATCTTCAAAGTATAAGAATGTGTTACTCTGCAGCAAACTGATTTTGAAATTATTTGATTCTCTAAAACAGAACCTAACTTTTTTTTTTCTTTTCTTTCCTTCTCTCTGAGCAATTAATGTCAGTAAAAAAACTGACCAAAATTAGGAAAAGAATTATCATACTCCCAAAGACAACCCAACATCAGAGGAAAACTTGTATGAAAAACCATACTCTATGTACTTGAAAAATAGTAGAATGAAGACGTGGAATAATCTGATGATCTAATAGATGATGCTTACAAGAGACAGACTTACCATACAACAGAATTACCGCATACGAGTGCGATGCAGGTATTCCACCCTAAAGAGCAAAACATAAGACTAATAGAAGTCAGAAACCTCAGATCTCAGAGTAGATGTTCATAAATTTAATCAAAACAACAATTTCAAGAGTATGAAAATTTACATTTAAAAAGATTCCATACAATTGTTTACAACACAGTGAAATAAGAAATAGTAGATAAAATTAACATATTACTGTCCAGTCATCTAGATATAAAATTACAACAGGCTCAGATAGCATATTGCAGATGCAACAGTGTTAGATTACCATTTACTAATGGTGCTTTTACACAAAAGAGTGGATAGCTACTAAAGTCTTACACAATCAAACCTACCAAGAACAGCACATGGGAAGTTGAAAGCAGTAATTACACCAACGATCCCCAGGGGATTCCACACCTGTGACACATAAAACATGCACATAACAATTAAAAATATGGTCAAAGGTAAGAGTAGCTCAGTCCAAATTATCCCATGCAGTTATCTGATTATTAGGACACCTCAAACATCATATGCTCTGGACCTGCAAAACAGAACAGAAAACAGGAAAGCATCAGATCTGACACTTCTAACTCCCTTGAGAGAGAAATACACCAGTACATAAAACAATTTTTGGTTGAGCTGTGAAGAACAAGGGCAAAGTTAAGTCCCAATTAACTATCTTGATGGCAAGATCAGTTTTCTTGATTATTCCTAACATGTTCTAGTAGTTTGTTAAACTATCTTTAGAATGCCTCAGAGATGTTTGGGCTCACGTTCTGAATGTACAATGGATCCGTTCAGTTGCCGGCTTAATCCCACAACATAATCACACATATCAATAATTTCCAGCAAAATGTAAGACTTTAGAGTTTTATTAAAGGATAGAGATAGAGTGAGAAAAACTAACCTTAAAAGGTTAATCTAAGATTAAACATGGAAAAAAGGAAAGCTGCTAAGCTTATTTGATGCTCTGCAAGCAATATAACTGCAGTACACCTTTCAGAAAGAAATAAAACCAGAGTGCATCCAGGTTCAGGCTATACAACAGGAACCAAGAAATACACTAAAGAGGCAAGAGACTTTCATTATATTACATGGAGCGGCTAACATAGACATTGAAAGGCCTATCGGACTGATTCAAAATGTTAGGAGAATTGCCTACAATAAGACAATATATTCCAAATGTATTTGTAAGCCAGCGTATGAAGAAATAGAATCACATACTTGAACCTCTCCTATTCCTTGAGCAAGTATCTTTCCCATCTCTAGAGATACAAGCCTGCCCAAATACTCCAATTTGGCTCTGGATGCTTTCCCTATCTGTCTACAATCTCACCTCTTTTTGGTGTTGGATTCTCTTAAATAGATACACTTTCATGAAAAATTTTATTGTTGGCATCCAACATAAACAGTAAATATATGAAAAATAAAGAACTCACATTCATCCATGTCTTTGTAGCTTCACTGCAAGCACGCATTCCCTCCTCATAATCACCAATAGATGCCTCTGCAACTTTTGCCATGGCCTACATTGAGAATTACGAGATGAAGGAAAGTATTAATGAAAAATTAATCGAAAACTAACAAGAAAATCCAAGTCACTGAGTACCCTTGTGAGAGAGTTTCTGATTAATTATTAGCTAATAAAGCATTCTTGATTAAACATTTCTTAACATCCACAGGGTTCTTGTTAATATTCAACATTACACATGATCATAATTCCCAGTTTTTTTAAGTCAACAAAATTAATAGGTTCAGAACTTTCAATAAATTTTTTTATTTTCAACCAGAGAATAACACATGCTATGACTAATCCAAATTCCATGATAAGCTATCTGCAAAAATATTCAAAGAGGTGAAAAATTTGAACCTGATTGTTTGAAGGATTCACAGAAGAAACCTCTGAACCACTAGCCTTCCACATGCCATTTATGAAACAGCCAATGTTAGTAGGACCCAAACCTATTTCCCCAAGAAACTCGTATTCTTTCCTATCAAATCCCATCTCTGCAAAGCAATAGCTGTTAAGTGTTGATCACCTGCAGAGTAAAAAAAAGTGCTGATCACCCGATGAAAGCATGAACCCAGAAAATAAAAAAAGTATTCTACGTAAAAAGTAAATCGTCAAACCAGGAATGAAGTACAGATAAGAAGAAAGCTTTCAGGCAAAAATTAAAGCAGATAAAGGGGTTGAGTCGGAAACTCCAGGTGTAGTTAAAAGAGACGGCAAGGCGAGTGTGGCGTTGGAGAATGATTAGAAGGGAGTGTCAGTGTCACCAACTCATCATCCCAAGATTTTCATGTCATCATGTGTCACACTGAGGTGATTCAGATTCTTGGATCATTCGCTTCAAACTCTACATCTTTTCAGGTGGCTTTTTGGGGTCCCTTTTCATGGCTTCAAAAAAGAAAAAAATAAAAAAAAAAGGAAAAGAAAATAAAAGCCAATTCTGATTAATAAGTACTTGAAAGACAAAGTTTACTTGATGAACAACTTTTGATTGTCTACGTACGTGTTCTATACATATTTGCCAAGCATGTTGTATTAGCACGTGATGGTTTACGCATCTTGAGTGTCATTTTTTAAGTGCTATCGGTTAAAATTTTGTTTAATTGGTTTAAAAGCATCATATATATACACAATAACATAAATGCTGCTAGTAAATAGTTCATAAATGGTTAGTCCATTTGGGAACTTGCATCTCTATGGTTACTTTAGAGGAGGAATATAAAGAGCAGAGAAAGAAGTATTACTGCTAGTTTTTTGACATAAAAACAAAGGACGAAAGAAAGAATAATCACATGCATACGTCAAATCTTCTATTTTTTATTTTCCCTATCACATGTCGTGAAGGGCGACAGCCCAAAGCAGTTGCGGACTAGATTTCTGACGGTGTCCAATCGCAATGGTCCAGTCCGGGCCCTATTACGCAACGCGTGATAACTGAAAAGCGACACACCCCTGCGGCCTTCTCCCCGCCCCCACACATGCACTACGGCTTATCGTTTTGCGCAAATTCAATTTCTTTTCCCATCAAATTTGCAAAATTTGCAGCTCCTAATTATTAGTGTTCTTTGCCTTTCCCGTAATACCACCATCAGGCAAAGCAGTTCCTCCAATGAAACCTCCTTGAAGCTTCCTCTCTTGTTTCCCTCTCCAGGTAATTCGATTTCCATCTCTCCAACCCCTGTTTTTTGTAACACCTCTCCAATTCCCATTTCTTTTGAATACCTCATCTTTTGAAACCCTGTAACAAAAGACCCCCTTCAAGTTTCCCTTCTTTTATCTGATTTCCCAATTAAACCTTGGCATCCAAAAAGTGATGGAACCCAAACGCCTTGTTTTGGGGGGTAAAAGAAGCTCCAAGTTTCGTGGAGCATTTCATTCTATTTGTGCCTTGGTGTTACTTTTCTTGTTCTACAATCATGAAAATGTTCTAGGAAAGTCATTTTCTATTAAACCCAGAGTTGGGTTTGTTGATCATGTTAGAGTTATCCATAGAAGAATTATAGAAACTAATGATACCAATGTCAAAGTTGATGACTTGGCTGCAAATAATTTGACAGCTAGCGATCCCAAATTTTGCTCTGGATTGTTTGAACACAAGGGTTATCCAACCCGATGTGAGTACTTGGTTGCCCACCCGGAGTGTACTGCTGGTGGGTTTTTCAACTATATTAAGTTCTTGTATTGTGGTTGTGAGAAATTTAGCTTTTTGGGATTTGCTGTGTTGACTCTATGGTTGGTTGCATTGTTTTATTTATTGGGAAACACTGCAGCCGATTACTTCTGTTGTTCTTTGGAAAAGCTTTCGAGTTTATTGAAAATGTCACCTACTGTCGCTGGGGTTACTTTGTTGCCATTAGGGAATGGAGCTCCTGATGTATTTGCTAGCGTTGCTGCTTTTGTGGGGAGGGATGCAGGTGAGGTGGGTATTAATAGTGTGTTGGGAGGAGCTGTTTTTGTTACTTGTGTTGTTGTTGGGATTGTTTCTCTTTGTATAACTGAGAAAAGGGTTCAGATTGATAGGAATTCCTTTGTTAGGGATATAGGCTTCTTTCTGTTTAGTTTAATATGGCTTTTTCTGTTTTTAACTGTTGGAGAGGTGACTGTTGGAACTGCACTGCTATTTGTTTTACTTTATGTGATTTATGTACTTGCGGTTGCTCTCAATGAGATTGCTAGGACAAATGTTCGGGTGTTAAAATTGGGTTATCTAACACCATTGCTACCTGTTAAAGGGGGTACATTTTCTAATGGAAATGAAGAGGGGGATTCTATCTATGCCTCACTGCTTGCATCTGACTCGAAAAGTGATGTACCATGTCTTGAAAATAGTTTACCTCACTGGATGTGGGCTTCTCAGGTGGCAATTTATTCGAGTGAGTCTATAGACAGTACAAAATCTATATGGGGTTGGAATGATGAGGAAACACTGAAAGATCAGTCTTCCTTTCCTTGTTCTAAATTCCTTTCATTTCTGGAGTTGCCATTGGCACTTCCCCGACGGTTGACAATTCCGATTGTTGAAGAGGAGAGATGGTCAAAGGGGTATGCTGTGGCTAGTGCTACATTGGCACCGATTCTTCTGGCTTTTTTGTGGAATATTAAAGATGATGCAGGTCGTTTGAGTAAGGAAATTATATACTTTATTGGTGTTACCTTTGGTGGTATACTTGGTGTTCCTGCATACCTGTACACCACATCTGATCAGCCACCTCTCCAGTTTTTGCTTCCATGGGTTGTTGGAGGATTTTTTATGAGTATTGTTTGGTTTTATATTATCGCAAATGAGCTTGTTGCTTTGTTGATGGCATTTGGTGTGATCTTTGGGATTAACCCGTCAATCCTTGGTCTGACCGTATTGGCATGGGGCAACTCGATGGGTGATTTGATGTCGAATGTTGCACTGGCAATGAATGGTGGGGATAGTGTACAGATTGCCATGTCAGGATGCTATGCAGGACCTATGTTCAATACCCTTGCTGGTTTAGGGATCTCATTGGTGCTTGGTGCTTGGTACAAGAAACCTGCTCCATACATAGTTCCAAGAGATAGTAGCTTGTTTTGTACAATGGGATTTCTAGCTATAGGGCTTCTTTGGTCCTTCATTGTGTTGCCCCAGAATGATATGCGCCCAAACAAGACACTGGGGGTTGGCCTTATAGCGATCTACTTGACATTTCTGGTTGTTCGGGTGAGCACATCCATGGGTGTTCTATCAGTAGGTTTAGGTTGAGCCTGACAACGGAGTTCAGTCTCCTGGTGGTTAGCACATTCCATTCTAAAGAATGAGCAAAGAGATAGGAGGATAAGTTTTACTTAGATTCTTGTATAGCATTGGGTTGGAATAGTCATGTAAATTGTACTTGTCAATCTTCTACATTAACAGCAAGTCTATAACAATAGTTGCAAAGCAGCATATGTGTGCCCTCTGACTTGATTTAATTATTTGTGTTACTGACTGCCCCTGCTCTTTAGTTGGCTTTTTTAGCTGGCATTAAAAATTGTGATTATCTTACCAGCATTCTCTTTCCCCCACATGGTTTGACAATTATGGAGTGCATACCTTTAATACGATATAAGCCTCTGATATGATATTTCTCCGGCATTGTCTTTTCATCAGTCTCTCTTTTTCTGCTATTCAAACTGTGTGAATAAGGAATTAGATTTAGTTCCTTGCTAATGAACTGAATTCTTCTGTCTGCTCATCTGGTGAATATAGAGCATATGAATACATGTTTTGGGTTTGATTCTGAACTCATCCAAACCGTTTTTATCTCAAAAATGCTGCTTAGTAGTTACTAGTTAGTTCCTTAGCCAAATTTAGTAACCATTCTGTTCTTTTTACCAGAATTAAATGCAACAGCCGAACCATTTTGCTGTAACTCTGCCCCAAAACTGAAACGAGACTTGGAAAGCTGGAGTTTGCTTCAGCTCTCAATTTCTCACCCTTAACCTATGTCTAGAACCCTCATTCTCAAACTTTATTTCATGCATTAAGGTACCATTTCACTCTTATTCCTTGTCTCTTTCCCTTTGTTGGATCAAAATTGGGGTGAGAATTTAACCCCAAAACCAACTTTGCAGTTGCCCATTCCCTTTTAGTCCTTTTCAACCTTTATTTCAGGCTTGGGTAAGCATAGTAGCATATCCTATTATTATTAAGGGCATAATTGTAAATCGAAACTCCAAAGGGCATTCCTAGAACTAGATTGGTTAAGAATTCCCTGTCCAAACCAAAGCGCTCTGTCAAATTTTAAGATTTCTGTCTCAAGCAAGACACAACGAACTTTCCTCTTCTTGCTTCATCTTTATTCTGTTTTGTCTTTGGAAATCCTTCAACGAGATCGAAGATGATGCACATGACCTTATATTGGGGAAAAGACGTAACTCTCCTCATCGACTCCTGGAAAACCGATTCATGGCTGAGTTACCTCCTCACTCTAGTCGCTTGCTTCCTCTTCTCTTCCTTTTACCAGTACATGGAAGATCGACGCCTCCGTTTCAATACCCTCGCTTCCTCTAACCCATCCCAGCCCTCCTCCACCGGCGCCGCCGTACCTCTCCTCTCCAAATCGCGCCGCTCTGCTAAATTCGCGACGGCCGTGCTTTTTGGAATCAACTCGGCGATCGGATATCTCCTGATGTTGGCCATCATGTCGTTCAACGCAGGCGTTTTCTTGGCCGTCGTTTCGGGACTCGCTGTTGGGTACCTGTTCTTCAGGTGCGCCGATGAGGACACCGTGATTGTGGACAACGCTTGCGCTTGTGCTTGACGCTATCTTTTTCGACAATTCTAGTTCTATATTTTCCTTTACTGTTGTATACTGTACCAGAATTTTCTGTACGAATTATCAATATTTCTTTCTTGAATTATATGATTTTCTTTGTAGTTCGTGAATGAATTATTCTTCTGTTAAATTTCTCAGATCTGATCATTTTTAACTCTTTAGATATTGTCGAGGAAGCCTTCTTCTTTGCCTTTTGTTTTTGAAAACATCAAGTTGCGTTTGATTGAAGGAAGCAAGGAAACTTGGGAACTAGCCATAATGGCGTGCTATGCAATGTAGACAGAGTCTGCTTCGGCACTGCCACATGAGATATTCGCAATGGTTGGGCCAAGAAGAGACAGATTGAAAGAGAGACGAAGCCCAAAATTCGGTAGTTTGCTCAGTTGCGCAAACAATTTCAAACTATGTGACTGTTTGGTGAACAGCGAACCTGTGAAGCAAACAAAATTAGGGTTCTTTCATTAATCTTTGTTTTATGGAAATACCCATCATTAATTTTTACTTTAACGTAGCCTTTTGTTGATTGTCACTGCATTTCTAGGCTCTAGCCGGTAGCCAATATTGTAATAAGGGCCAGAAAACGGAGAAGAAAAACGACAAGAGTACAAATTCTCGAAAACGCTGCTCGGTTTCTTTTTAATGGGTCGAACAAGGCATACACCTCTAGACCGTATCGAGAAAGGCCCGAGGAACCCAACCCAGATGTGTCGCGTTAATGGCGGCTAAAACATTGTTGCTTCAATTATACGAGATGTTGGTTCAATTTCTGATTACGGGCTTTCTCCAACTAACTTGAATGTCAAGCAAATTAATGCAGGAATGTCTGCTAATGGACTTGGGTTTTAAGTCATTTTGTTGCGTAGTTAATTCAACCAAGTATCTTTGTTAATAGTCGTGATGCTTAGATTTACAACTTATTGTCATAGAAAAATGAAAAAGAAAATGCAATTGAAATGTGCAGCTTAATTGATTCCCAATCTAGTTATACAAGTCTGACCAAAGGAACAAAACTAAAAGCATTATTATAGGATCAGCTTATCCATATAAATTTAGACTCTTTTTTTTTTTTTCATTTTGGTTACAAAAAGGAAAATCTGCTTAGTTAGGCTTTGCTCATTCTGTCATTCAGCACCTGGTAGATTCACCATATATGTAATCAAGAACAGAAATGACTCCAAAAACAAAAGCTTGATCGATTCCAGGATTTACCACGACATGATAAAGATCTTTACTCGCCATCAACTCGTCTACTTCCTTCATCACTCCAATCTGTCATCACATGAATTAATATGATTTAGAGCAAACTTAGGACGCCTATGGCCAACTTTATATACATTTCTATTTTAATTGAAAAGAGAAAAATAGGAAACAAAGGAAATAAGGATAGATATAAACTACCTGAGCGACAATGTTGCCTATAGAATCAATGATGCTGCAGTTTCTATCTGGGAAATAGCCTTTAATCTCAAAGCTGCTTCCTTTTGGCTCCGTGGCGATTCTGATGGCATTGTTTTTTGCTAAACAACTGGACCGGGGCTCCTTCAAGGTGAATACCAACTTTTGTGATCCTTCGTAGTCAAAAGTGTAACCTTTCCATCTTTTATGTATGCTTAGGGCCTCAACCATCCCTCCCTGGAATATAAGAATCAACAACCATAGGCTTAGCCCATAGCAACCAAATTTGTGCTTGTGGGTGCCCTTGCATGCCCCTATATATGCCTACTCAATAATTAAAAACACTATGCATAAAATATCATCTCCCTTCCTCGCCTTCTTAAAAAAATAATTGACGCGGGGACATGAACCCTTTGGTGGAGAAATGAGAGATCTCAAATATAATGGCTATATACTTGGATTCATCTCATCCACCAGCTTCCCGGCTGTACAAAAGTTACTTGAACCAATTGCCATCTCCATAAATTGGAAACTATTTCAGGGAACAGGTATTCCCACGATCACTTACAATCCCATTTTATCCTGCTATCGTGTTCCTCTTGTGTCTTTCCTCCTAGCACATATGCAAGTTTTCATATAGACTACTCCAGGAAGTTCAAGCATAATTATTCTTTGAAATTAATTAATTCATATAGGCATGAATGCATGATGTATTATACATGTAATTAAGAAATTGACATAATATCATGATGCAGTTTATCAATAGCTGTTTCTAAATTGATCAGAACAACCCTGATCCACCACCTTCACGTCATTCACCCTTTTGTACATCAAAAATCAATTCATGGACTATAACAGCCTCTTATATATACATGCTTGCTTGGTGTGTGTGTGTATGGTATATGGTAATGATTAACTATGAGCTTAATTCTCTTCTAACGGGGTAAAAAGGAATATTACCTTTCGACGTATGAGAAGCAAAGCATCCCCATTTCCATCTCTCAGAACCAGCTCCCCTTTAGTACCAAGAACCCCACAACCGTCAATCCTGAAAACAACCTTCTGGCTACAATCGGTGACCACGAAACCACCTCCATTCACTACATGTGGCCTCCTCCTAACCACAAGCACTACCTGAGAAGAAGAACAGTAGAGCTTACTGATAAGCGGCATTGCGCTTGCTTTTGCTGCTGCCATTTCTTCCTAATCTCTCAAAGAAGAATTCTCAGTTGTGAATTTTGGTTTCTCAAGTCTGAGACAATTATATATATTTATACAACGCTGAGTTTCAAGAAAGTAGTGTTAGAGGAAGAACAATAAAACTTTTTATGTTGAAAGATTTGGCAAGTTGTTTGACTATTGCCATTCACAGAACATGCAAGAATATGTGGCAAACGGTGTGGCTTGTGTGGTTTGCTTGTCGAAGATGAGGATTGCAATCTCACGCGCCACTCTACAAGCCAATCACCTGAGAGCGTGGAAAGGGTGAAGCACGTGTCTTATGTAGTTCTCCATGGAGGATTTCCATGTTGCATATTGCGCATATGTTTATGGGAGAGAATTTATATAATAATATTGATATATAAAAATTTATAAATTAATAAAATTCAATAAAAATCAATAATATATAAAAATTTTATTAACATACTATTTATATTCAAAATCTAATAGAAATTATTTACAATTTTTAGCAAAAGTACAAAAGAGTATTAAAATTTTTTTCGAATTTTGTACATTTAATTTATGTAACAAGATTTTTCAATTATATGGATTTGAATTTTTATTCAATCGCTTGTAATAGATTACTTTAGGAACTTAATTTTAATTAAAAGAACCTTACCTTGCTTTTTGAGTCGAGTGAAGATTTTCAAAAAGGGCTTTGAGTCTTTTGAAAATTTTGGCAGGTTGGTAGCCAGAATAGGAATCTTGAATACTTATATGAAGTAGCCTTCCATAGTGCTATTATTGATAAAAGAGGACTTCATGGACCATTTCTTCCTGTACTTAAAGGTGTCTTCTTGAAGTTGATTTAGACTAACGTTTGGATTACTACAAAATTGCATGCATCGTGCGTATGATCTGATCTGCTTTTGACTTGAATGAAAAGGCTGTCTAGTTAGATGCTAATCAACTAACGTGGCTGGCAATAAATGGGTTACTTACTGCATGCAAAAGGTTGTCTCCAGAGCCAATGGTTTGGCCATGGCTTCGCATACACGATTTTACCTGACTGCCTTGACTCCAGTTCAGCGGAAAACTTTGCTGCTGCTGACTTCAATTTGAGTGTTGGTCGAAGAATTTTAGTGGTGGTAAGAGCTTGGCTTCTAAGAAGTCGACCCGATTATTCGAAGCTTGTCATAAAGATTGGAATTATATTTGATACTTTGAAATTTAGAGTTTGCAAACTACTAAGAAAGTTCAGGCTCAAAGACAGAGCACTAAACCTGGTTAAAATTTGTGTTTAAGCATATCTTTGAACGTTCAAATACTAAAACTTTTGAGTTAATAGCGTCCCCAAATGAGATCAGAGGCATCAAAATTAACAAGACTTGAGCTGGTTCACAGGGAAAAAAGAAGAAAGAATAAATTATAATTGAGTCCTAAAAGTTCGAAAAGAAAAGACCAAAAGAGTCTAGCTGTAGATGATCACATCAGAGGCAGCCTATGGGCACAGCCCAAGGAAGAAGCAGGCCACATCCTTGGGCTTGTCGAATACTATTAAGCTAATAACCAAAAACAGCTTCGCTCTGAATGCACGTGTCGTAATCGTACGCTTAGCATCACTGTCTGAAAAGAGTAATCGGACAATGATTGTTCTTTGGAGTCTTTTTTCATTTCTGGAGCACCACGACACCCACACCAGCTCAAGCTAATTTCACCCCACTGTCAATTTCTAACATGCACCGCCAACTTGACAGATTTAGATCACCCCAATAGTAATTTTATAATTTTCTTCCATTAACGCGGTTGGTGTTGTACTTTGGAAAAGAGCGGCAGGTAGGCATCGAAGTGAAATGACTTGTCTTCCCAAATGTCGGGCCCACTCATCCAGGCAGGATTCAGGACCCCACGAGTGGGGGCGGGTGGGACCCTCTGCCTCGAGCTGAGTGCTCTCACGCCACCCGAGTGCGCGTGGCCTATCCGAACTTCTCTCAAAAATGGCTGGGGGCTGAGTTGAGACCTGTACGGAAGTAAAACGTAAAATCGGAGGGGGGGGGGGGGGGGGTGCAGTCCCATAGATTTTGCTTTGTTACGAAGAAAGATTATGGAGTTTGTTTGTTGAATAAATTGCATGAAGCAAGGGACGTGAAGGAAAGCAACCTTGCATTGCATATTGTAATGCTGTTAAACACAGTTATGCAATTTACTTTGTTACGACTTCATTTGCTATAAATGCAAATAAAGACTGTTGGATGATTTAGATACACACCAATGCACGTGAATTGTGTAAGGGTTAAACTATTTTGGTTGAAAGGTTTCAATGCCTGCGTATTCAGTGAAAGGTTGGTTATGCATTCAAGCCTAGAGAGACCAACCCAGGCAGTCTAGGCCTAAAACAAAAAGGCTATAAATTCGAAAGCGAGGTTAGAGTGGGATGGGAACCCCAACCACGAGTTTTTACAGGGGTGTGGTGGAAGACCTGATGTGCTATACCTACTAACTGTGGAATGGAGAGGAAAGTAGGTGTGTAGGTATTGGGAGACAAGGGAACTGCCCCCTCCCCCTCAAACATTGAAACCTACTCTTGATTTTTGGGACAACGCTTATCATTTTGCTTGTATCTCAGATTCAAAATTCATTCCAGGGACAATCCTATTGATAATGACCTTGTACAGTTGTAATGGAACTAGAAAAGAGTCACATGCTCGAATTCAGAATATTGATCAAGTTGTTGGTCTTTCTTATTTGGTGATGAAATAATGGGAAGTGATCGAATTTAGGATTAAAAAGTAAAAATTGGTTAATTAAGCTGTAGTACCTCTGAAATTCACTGCTGGTTTTTTTTTTCCTTTTATCTTCCTTTGCCGAGTTGACTTTTTTTATCTTGCAAAATTTTCCAACTGTTCACATTGAATCAAAACCCTGTTAGGAGATCGGCATTGCCATGGGGATTGGATATGATCTAGCAGGGAGGAGGCAGAGCAGAGACTGCAGAGACACAGTCTCAGAAAAATAGTTTAGGCACGAGAGCGCTATGGAAAAAGGTCACTGTTCATGTACTGCCTGCACCATCAGCCAATATCCGTGTAGAGCCAGCGTTGGGGCCTATCCCATCATGAGAATTTTGAAATAATTTTTGAGTTGCAGCCGGAGAGCTCCATCCACGCTTTCCCTTCAAAAGCTTGTTTAGGACCAATAATTTTGAACTTTCAATGGCAACGATCAATTTCCATAGTTTTAATCACAAACAAATAAGCAAGATTTATGTATTTTAGTTAGATGAACTGAATACTATTAAGGAGGGCAATGATCAAAAAAGACAGAAAAATTTTCCACAAACTAGATCCCACTTCCACCGGCACACCCTTTTCTTCTTCAACAATAATCAATCAATACAAGTCTGATAAAGAAATGCCTCTCCCATAATTTGCTCTCATCAATGTCATGTAGACTTGATAGCCAAATATCCCGTTGGAAAATACCAAAAAAAAAAAGAAAAAGTAAATCAGGTACAGGGGAAATCAGATTGAGGAAAGGAGAGAGCATTCATTTTGAATTAGAAAAAAGAAAAGAGTATGGAAGTGGAAAGAATTAACATGACGTAAAGGTAATAATTTCAGAGTGATTGTACCAAAGAATAAAGTTTTGGAATTTACCTAAGATCACTATCAACTTCATTTTCTTCCTTTGATAGTCAGAGAGAGAGAGAGTTACCCCTCGTTTTTCCCCTCTGGTTCAAGTGATTCAAAGGTTTGTTTTTCCCAAATTTCAACATCTTTTGTAAAAGGTAAACTTGCCATACTATTTAAAAAAAAAAGAAAAGGCCATGAAAAACCAAAAAAAAATAATTTTACATTACTTGAAACTTTTACCA
Source organism: Theobroma cacao (assembly GCF_000208745.1). Lineage (NCBI taxonomy): Eukaryota > Viridiplantae > Streptophyta > Magnoliopsida > Malvales > Malvaceae > Theobroma > Theobroma cacao. The sequence goes on from NC_030858.1 coordinate 3,917,952, forward strand.
TCTCTCCTTAGTGGACTGGACTAGTTATTGTTCCCCACTCTCTTTTATTTTTATTTTTTTACATACTCTCTCAAAGTGAGGGCTGATTCGTCGTTGAACAATGCAAAAACCCCAAAAAAGCACAGCTTTTATATTTTTTAAACTATTTTTCTCTGTGTCTCTCTCCTACGCAGATGTCACGTGCGATCTGAGGTACTACATCGTGCTTTTCGCTTCTCTGCCTTCTGCAATTCTGCATCCCCACCCAGCAGAGGGACTCAGACCAAATAATACAACGAAATATACAAATTTATAGAGCTGGGAGGGTGTTTTAGGTGTTAAAACAGTTATTCTATTACTGTTTTATGAAACAAAACCTGAAAATTTTCACCACCCAAAAACACAGAGCAGGGGAGAAAAAAAGAAAAATATCTCTCTGGGGAAAGACTGAAACTTTGGCTTAGATGGGTTGGTACAAACACTTGCAGGCTTTTTCACAGCCGTCTTTACCATTATTACTATTATCATTATTACCATGCACAAAGGTTGTGTCTCGAGAAAGATCAGATCTTTCTTCCTCTCTCCACGCACTCTCTGTGACTTCATCTAATAATAATGACGCCCTTTTTAGCCTCATTATATTTATCTTCCTTTGTCTCTGCTTTAAATCCCCATTTAATCTCTTCTTCTGCTGCGACTTCAACAACAGCAAAGACTTTAACTGTGTTTTATTTTTTTGGTTTTAAAACCGGACCCCCCCAACCCCCATTTACTTTCATTTCTTGCACAGCTGCAGCCGTTGCTGTTGCTGTGTTCAGCTCCTGCCGAGTCTTTTTAGTTCTGGGTCGTAATTATCCTTGTCAGAAGCGTTAATTACTGCCTCTGCCACTGCCACTGCCACACCCAAAAAACCTTTCTTTTTTTTCTTTTCTTTCGTATTAGCTTTCACACCTAACATTACTTGCCGCTTCTTGTTTGTCTCTTGCTAGCTCTTTAACTATACAAAAGAGGTAACTGCCTTCCTGTGTTTACTTACTGCTTCTAGGACTCCGCTGCTTCTTGCTTTGTTTTCTTGGGGAAAGGGGGAGGGTGATATTGTGAAAAATCAAAGCCAGCATTTTTCTCTCCGACCGGAGAGTCAATAGTTGTTGCACTAGGAGATGGCTGCAAGGGCAGGAGGTTCTTCCTCTGTGCGGTCTCTGCCTCCACCATGTCCGAAATCCCCGCCAGACTATCCGGATTTGTATGGGAAGCGAAGGGAAGCGGCTAAGGTTCAGGTGCTCGAGAGAGAGATCAGTTTTCTTGAGGTGTGTTTTATTTTGGATTGCTTTGTGTTTTGCTCTAAATTAACTACTAGATATTAGTATGCGTAAATTGCTTCGTGTTATGTTTTTGAATGGATTAGGATGAAAAAGATGAACTTGAAATGTTGTAACTTGCTGCTGCAAATTGTAAGATGACAAGTTTCCTGTTTTCCACGGAAGGTTAACGGCGCGTTTGGATACGAAGACTTTTGAACTAGGTGTTAAAATCGAATTCTCTCCCTTTGCAATTCAAAAAGGTCCAAACACAACATAAAGAATTTCTCTGTATTGGAACAATTTTATTTCAAATTCCCCCCCAAAAAAAGGTTTTTGCGGGTAAATGATATTGTATATATCTGGATTGGTGAGAATTTTATGGGATCAAAAGGAAAGGTGTCGGTTAACATTAAATTCCAAACATGAAAAAGAGCAGACCTAATGTAGTTGTGTTCGTTCAGCTAGAAAAGCATAAAATTTTCTCAGGTTAGTAAATTTTGGTGGAGACTGTAGTCCCCTGACAATTAGCTTATCACGGCAAACAATTAAAATGGTTTTCAGAATGTCATCTTTAGAAAGCTGAAGCATGCATTACCACTGACCTGGTTCAGATCACCTTGCCACTTGGTTGGTGGAGTTTGCCTCTTGATCTGCATACCACTGTATAGAGTTTTAAGTATTATTTATTGATGCAACCACAACATTGATTCCCCTGTTTTGGCTCATCAAACACTCAAATCTCCCCGCCAGCCACCTTGATTCTAATAACCTGCCATTCATTTGTATTGGTTGATCTTTAAATTATGTAAATCTTTCCAATCAGCTTAACTAGTAATGTTCGAAGCCAGAAGCCGGAAGGTGGAAGCACAGTACAGAATGCAGCAGTGACATCCCTTTTCTTTTGTTGTAGGTGGTTTGTTCCTGTCGACTAATATGCACCAATCTATGGATTTTTGTCAAATGCATTATCGTTATACTTTTAAAAATGTGCACAATAATTTTATGTTTGAAAAAATGGTACAACCAGTATGTGGTTACAGATATAGTATGGTCTGAATGAAGAGACCAGGATTTATCGATGCTAGAGAGCTTCCTGTTTTATTTTAACAAGAGATGATGTTACGATCAAATCATGTTCCCTTGCCACTGTATGCTGTGTGGTCCAACTGCAAATTAAAATTAAGCATATTATACAAATCCTATTTTTTTTTATTCAAGTAAATTTTTGTATGAAGTCTTTCTATTGCAGTCTAATATGTTGCTGACAATTTCATTTTTAAGCAGGAGGAGTTAAAATCTGTTGAAGGCCTCCAACCTGCTTCCAGATGCTGCAAAGAGTATGCACAATTTTATTTCTTGATTTTTGGGCAAGAGAGTATGCATGGTTTTTCGATTACCTTGTACAGCATCTACTTAATCAAAATTTCTATCAGAAATGTAGTTTATCCATGCGTTTTGAAATTTTGGTTTTGTCTATTGCTAAAATTATACCTTAGCCAAAGATTCTATTTTATATAGAAATGGGATTTTTTCCTCCTTTCAGGGTTACAGATTTTGTGATGGCAAACTCAGACCCTCTAATACCAACGTAAGAATTAAAAATGTTTTCATTTCTCGCCAATTTTTATATAAGGTTTAGAAGGGGACGTAATCCTTACACTTCATTTATTTACTTTCTTGTCCCTTCAAGCAGAAGCCGGAAGAATCGAAAGTCATGTCGCTTTTGGAAGTGGCTTTGGTACCAATTTCTTGTGCTTTTGTTTTATATTTATTCAATATCAGTTAGTATATATATTTAAAATACAAGAAGATATACTCCCAATAATTATATTTATTATACAGAAATCGAATTGCTTGTTTATACATTTTTGCCTAATGCAAACTTCAGTTTACATTTGAACCAAATTTTTTTTTGTGAAGTATTTCACTTTTCTACATGTCCTGCTTAATAACATAAATTTCATTCTTTTGCAGTGGAATGCCCTGCTTTAACTTGTCTTGGATCTGCTGTTGTTGCTATTCTGGGTGCTCTTGCCATCTGAAATGCCCACGTTGCAGTGACTGTAATCTGTGTGACTGCAATTTATGCAACTGCAGCTCCTTTGACTGCAGCTCATGCATTTACAGCTCACGTAACAGCAGGTCCTGCAACTGCACCTCATGTGACTGCAGTTCATGCAACTGCTGCCCATCTAATTGCACCTCATGTGACTGCAGTTCATGCAACTGCTGCCCATCTAGCTGCAGTTCATGTAAATGCGGTTCATGTAAATGCAGTTCATGTAAATGCAGCTCTTGTGCCTGTAGTTCATGTAAATGCTATTCATGTAACTGCAATTCATGTTTAAGCTGCTGCGCCATGCCAAAGTGGCTGTGTTGCTCTTGTCCTAAATCCAATTGCTGCAGAAAGATCTCATGCAGCCGAAACTGTTGCATTTGTCGATTTCCTTCATGCACAGATTGCTGTTGTTGCACATGGCGATGCTCTCGCCCTAAATGTCCGAAGGTACGCCTTTGCTGCAGTTGTACAAAAACCTGTTGTAACCCATGCTGCCTATTATTCTAACATATTAATGCAATTCCTTATGGAATCCTCAATCCTAAAAATGTCATTCAATTTTCGCAATAGTTTTTATGAAGTGTGGAACTAGTGAATTTTCTTTCGTTGGATAAAAAAGAAAAGTTTACAATGGGGAAGGGAAGATTCAGTTTTGGAACCTTCCTGATTGAAGGAATTGTCTTGCTATCATCCCATCAATGCCGCGGTCATACTGGGGAAGTAATTTTTTTTCCCTTTTACAGAAAATTTCCCATGGAATTAGTAGACATGGTTGGTTTGAACAAGTGTAGAAATGATGCAAGGATCACAAAATTACACAGAAAACAGCCAAGTCATTTGAGTAATTTGCAAATAATCAATAATTTGTTGGATCTTAGAATTCTGAACGTTATCAGCTAGTGATGAGGTTAATGATCGTCTAGGTTACGTGTGAACAACTTTTGCGAATACAAGGCTTATCAAAGCTAGGCTTAGGAGTTAGGCTAGAATTGCGTACGAAGTATGCAGCACAGCAGTAGAAGTTTTTATAAGACATCACTCGTTAGCATCACCAGTCTTTGCTGACAGTGAGAGTAGATGATGGACCTTTTCCAGGTCCAAATTTCAAACCAGTGGACCTACTACCTGACAATCATGGACGCAAATAATTGAATTTGGGAGGCCAAGTTCCGAATGGTTTTATGGTTTCTGCAATCCTTTCTGCAAAATCTTAACCAAATTATGTGGTGAGATGTCTTTTCGATCAGTATGGTTTTTCTAAACTGTAGCCATTCAAGTTGCAGGTTATTGCCACCCTCCTTCAGTCGTTCTTTTCTTTCCTAAATCGTTTCCGAATAATTGAGTCAGGATAAAAGAGGCCCATAATCTCGGGCAAAGACCCTAGTTTCTATATGAGCATCAAACTTAAAATGATTTCTGAGACTGACTGTGACATTTGCCGTGGCATAAAACAGTGAAGCTATTCACTTTGGTGAAATTGGTTGGACTTGCTGCACTTAAAAAGATCTCCTAGGGTCCATCCTTGTCCCCTTCTTTTGTTTTTCCTTGTGTTGTGTGCTTGTTTGTCGAATTCACCCGTAAATAGACCATGAATATGTGTCAATGGTTGCCAGTGAGTCATCAAACAACAGTAAAGGGGGCTCCAGTGGAGGGAGTCTGTTAGCTAAGAAGAAATCATTTGGGCCCTCTTCATTCTTAGCTAATGAATAAGGTATGGAAAACGATAGCAAAGATTAGGTAAAGAAAGAAAGGCAAGCTGGGGTAAGCGAATCCCTGATATCCATCAATAATCAGGATAAGCTTAGTTCACGAACAAATTAAGAAGTCAAAGCTCTATCTTGAAATTTGTATTATGTCAATCAAATTAAACCAACACACGAAATTTGCAAACTTCAAACTCCATCCAACTCCACCTTTTCTTCAGGACTGGAGGGTCCATGTACTGTGGTTGTTTTAGCTGGATGAGGGCCTTTTGCGCCGGTTCTCTTCAAATGCAAACTTGGGTTGTACTCGGCTCGTAATGAGAAAAAACCCAGAATTAAACTGTAGGACCATCACAATAATGTCCATGAGAAAGAAACTGGGCTCTTAACTTGGTTTTGGGCATTACTCCAGACTATTGAACCGAATTCAGATCTAGCCATCGGGCTTGTCCCTCTTTTGGCTACAAAAGTAACCGTGTATCTCTTCTTCTCTCCTGCGCTCCTAAAGATGAGTGTCGTGGGCCTAACTGAGATCCCAACGGTTGATGGGCCATTCACTGTGACTTTGTATATGGACCTTGAGGGGCCTACATTTGTCAATTCCCGAGTGTATCGAACAACCCTTTTGTCCCCAAACAAGACTGAAAATGATGGGTAATTGAGTTCGCCAGGGTCTTTGAATTTCGTGGAACATGTAACATTCGGACGCTTCACTATGGTCTTGACGTGGTCGATGGTGTAGCCCAATGAGCACAAGAATGATATGTATTCTTCTGTAGAGATATCGTACACCAGGCCTGGAGAAAGAGCCTTCTGGGGGTCGACATGGCCAGCCCCATGAGCCCATGGGTTAGACAAGGAACCATCGGCAGCATCCCTGAGAGAAGAATTGGTGTTATCCTCGGTGTAAGCAGTGGTCATGAGAGCCGATTTGATTGCACTTGTGCTCCATTCGGGATGAGCTGCCTTGAGCAGAGCTGCTAGCCCACTGATGTGCGGGCAGGACATGGATGTACCTACATTTTTAAAAGCAGAAAGATAAAGACAGGACCGAGTTTTAGGTAAAGTGAACAGCTGAACATGGGTAAAGATGCAACAACATGGAGGCATGTGGATCACGGTTTAAATGGTGAAAGGAAAAGAGCATATGCTTCTTCTAATGTTATATAAATCATTCACATGCTTAACAGCTCGCCAATCAAAAATTGGATTCATCTTACCACATTAACGAGTTACCGAGTATTTTAGTATTAGAAAAAGCTTATCCTAATCCAATCCTTCACATGAAGGTTAGGCAAAATATCATATTTCTTGATAACATGATAACTCCACTTGGTACACATAAATTATTATACACAATTAACACTAATGACCATTTCTGCCAAACATTTGAAGCGAATTTTCAAACCTTAGAGATATGGGCATTTTACAAACATCACTCCATGAGGTGAACTAATCATCCCTTTGTAGATGTCAATGAACTTATCACACATTCAAAGAATAAACTTTTAATGTCAATTTATCCTATTTTTAACATTGATTTGCAGCCAAAGACCTTAATTGCTTTTTTTTTTTTTGTTGACTATTATATGTAAATCACCATTTTCTAGTCCAAACTAGATCCTTAGGTAATTTCCTTCCCTACTTCCAGCAATGCCTTTTTTTAGTTTTTCTGAACAACTATGTTACACTAAACTCAAAAAGGGGCAAGACAGACAGATATGTAAGCTTACTGAAATGTCTTATGTCATAAAATGACTGAAAACGGGCAAAAATATAGCCGTTATAACGTACCTGACATAATGTTGAACTTGGTCTTCCTCGTGTCCTTCGCTAACCCAGTGGGCCCAATAGCCTCTGACCAAGCAGCCAGAATGTTAACACCAGGCCCAATCACGTCCGGCTTCAAGATCTGCGGCGTCACCATATTGGGGCCCCGTGAACTAAACGCCGCAACAACCGGTGAAGGACGCACATTTAACACCGTCCCACCAAAAACTAAAACAGCCGTCGGCTTAGGATCGGACCGTGCGTATTCCCTAATTAGATCACCAACTTTCCTCCCCACCGCCACGGCCGGTAACAAGTGACTGTCGGCCACCAATTCCTCACCGCTAACCGGCGTGTTCGCTAAGATCATCCCCACCCCGCCAGCGTCGCGCACGACTGCTCCTTTTTCCACACGGGCGTTCGTTCCTCTATCGCAAATTACTACTTTTCCACGTACGAAAGCAGGGTCGAGTGAACCAGGCAAACATAGATTACTCGACATGTTACCTTTGTTGTAAACCAAACCAACCGGTTTATTTCCCATTCCTTGACCGCTATAGAGAGAAACGCCGTTATAACGGATTTTGTTTCCTAAAACGGCATAAGCGGGGAAATCTCGATCTAAAGTCCCGGCGCCGACCGTCATAATCCATGGTGCCACGTTGGCAAGAGTGGCCTTCGTGGGCCCGCTGTTGCCAGCAGAGCAAGAAACAAAAATGCCTTTCTCCATCGCCGCGAAGGCTCCAATAGCGATGGTGTCGCGGTAATACGGTGCAGATCCGCCGCCGAGGGATAATGAGAGGACGTCGACGCCGTCTTGGATGGCCCGATCCATACCCGCGAGAATGTCGGCTCCGAAGCAACCAGTTTCCCAGCAAACCTTGTACGAGGCGACGCGCGCGTGAGTTGCCATCCCACGAGCAGTTCCGCTGGCGTATCCGAGGAGGCTAGCGTTAGCGACGTGAGCACCCGCGGCGGTGCTGGCAGTGTGGGTTCCATGACCATCTTTGTCACGTGGGGACTCGACCTCTCTGGGTTTCTTGTAAATTCCACCACCACCATTGGCCATATGGTAACCTTTCGAAAAGCTTCGTGCTCCAATGAGTTTTTTGTTGCAAAACTTGGGGCTAAAATCAGGAGCTGATTCGCACTCGCCACGCCACTTAGAAGGAAGGTCAGGCATGTCGGAATCATCGAAGCTCTTAGATTCTGGCCAAACTCCAGTGTCCAAAACTCCAATGATCACATCCCGAGAAGCTTGTTCGAGTTGCTGGGTGTTATGGCCAGCCCAGAGCCCGAATTCAGTGTCAAGGCCGAGGAATTGCGGGGTACGAGTAGTGTGGAGAGTGTATAGTGTGTCTTCGTAAACACCCAGAACGGAATCTGATTTCCTAAGCAATTCAACTTGTTCTGGATCGAGAGAGGCTGCGAAGCCATTGAATGCGGTGGTGTAGGAATAGAGAAGGGAGTCAGGGGCGGCGGAGAGTGCTTGCAAGCTGGAACTGTACCAATCATGGTGAGTTTCGAAAGAAAGGGGCTTGTCATGATGTTTCATGTGAACAATGTAGGTTTTCTTGGCGGTGATTGTGAGAGAAAGAACGAGGAAGAGGAAGCCGAGTAAGAACGTAGAAGAAGCCATGGCTGCGGATTACAGAGAAAACAGAGGTGTTAAAATTTGATTATTTGTAGTACTAAAACGGAGGAGTGAAACAACAGTGGATGAAGAAGGGACAGTCGCTACAACCAGATGCGACTGTCAGAAAAGGATAGAAGGAAACATTAGACTCGTGTCGGATTTATAACCCTCTTGCATTTCTAATTGGGCTTATTCTTTTGGTGTATTACATCAATGCCACTTCGTCGGTGTTCTCAAATTGCTTAGTCTTCCAATAATTGGCAATCTCTGCACTCTTCTCTATTTCTCCCAAATGAATTTTAAAAACGAAAACAATGGTTTGTTTTTTTTTTTTTATTGCTTTTCAAAAATGTAATTTGATGCATTTAGAGTGAAGGATTGTTACTTTTTGTATGGTTATTGTATTCGGCTACTAAATGGCAATGGTATGTAACTGAAATTGTTACAGATATTTGTCTTTTACCGAATGCAAAAAGGGACCAGGTACCGCAGTAGACACGTCATAGGAAATGCACGCTTCCCTGTCAACCATCTTGGTCGTCGTTGAATCTTCTCTGTTGTTTCATCAAATGTCGAGGTATTTTACTGCTTGTCTTCCACCACAGTAACTCTTTCAAGCATTCGCTAAATCAACTGGCTACCCCCTACTGGCTAGCAGCTCTATGCTTCAACTGACATGATAGACGGCACGGGGCAGCAGAGCGGTAGGTGTGAAAGGTTTGTGGAATCATTGGGGGTACGGACTACGCAAAATGAGTGCGGTGTTAGTGACCTGGTATTGGCCATTGGGTAGCCATACTGTGGTTGAGTTGAAAACCAGCATTACAAGGAGGTTGCAGAGTTAATTAAAATAGTATGAATTGCATGATTTGGTTGGGGAAATTAATGTCATTATTCATTGCTATCCAATTACTAGTTTCTTGGGGAATTACTTCCAAGTTGACGTATATATTTTAATTTAAACAGTGTGTACCTCCAAACTAGAACTAGATGGGAATATTGAATATGAAATATGAAATTTATTAGATACAAGTTGGAGGAAATTTGAATTGAGAGACGTCGGTGGGTAGAGTACTTACTAATTATGAGATCCTCCAATCTGAATCTAATTAAAAATTAATTATTAACAATTTATATAAAAAACCAACACCAAATATTAGACTTCAACTATTAATACTCGCAAAAAAATAATGACTTTTGAGATAAAAAAATATATTTAATATCAAACTTTACATATATTATTAATAAAAAATAAATTAAGAAATTAAAATTAACTCATAAAAAAATTTAAAAATTATATTTATATTAAAAAAATAAATAATTTTGATAATATTTCATTATTTATAAATAATTTATAAAATTAAAATTTAATATTAAAAATTATTATTTATATTTACATTTGGATAATAAATTCTTTATGATCATTCTCCAAAATTATGATAATATTCTACCATCTAATTTGTATTCAAACTTGATTGTAAAATATATTAATCTTATTTAATCGAATTAAGTAATACAAAAATATTCAATGCCATCTTTATCTAAGTGTCTCTTTTTCTGGTACAAAAGATTTTCACCAGATTCAAAAGCACGTATCAGACAAGGCAAGAATGAGATTTCCTATACGTTTAAGAGTTTGAATTTGTCAAATTTGTTTGTTTTTTGTTTTCCCTAAGAACATATAATGTTGCTATAAAAAAAGATAATTGCAACTACTAATGAATGACTCAACAAATTCTGGCATGTACCAAAAGACAAAAGGCTAGGCTTGGGTGACATTATTGCAGTATGCAGTCCATGTCCCAGCCGTCCATCCAACGCTAACGGCTAATTGTTTTTTTCTTTTAATTTTTGGTGCGTATCTCCCTGGCTTTACCTTTGTTACAGTACGAAATGAAACTGGCAAAGTAAGGCAGAATTACCAGATTTCTTGTACTTGCCTGTCTAGCTATTGTCAGCTTCACTTGTTATCCATTTTCTTTTCTTTTCTTTTCAAAGTGCTATTTTCTGAACAACAGGAATTAACTAATCCGATGGCACATAATCTTCAATTTTTCTCTTTAAAAACCGTCTATGACTACAGTAAACTAACAAGGCAGGGGCAGGAATGCCAGGAGCTGATCAATTTTCTTTGTAATATAGCGATACTTGTACCTCATTGTCTTAAGCTAATTAAAAGGGCCACATGAACTGTGGGTGCCCAGTCTAACATAGCCGCAGATGATGGCGTCAATCGAGGCAACAAAGACTCTCCCCATGAAATCTGAAACAATCTGCCGAAATAACGCACGCCCACACTGCTTTCTTCCATTTTTTTCTCACCAATGTCCCACGCGTTTTCTGCTCTTTATAAAGCATCTTTCTCTTTCTTTTTAGTTTCTCTCACCTGCTCTTGTATCAGATAAATTTGCTCTCCTCGCCTTGAAAAAGAAACAATCATCTGTGTTCAAGCAGTCAAAGTGTGACTGCTTTTAACGCTTTTATCTGACCAGCTTGTAGAAAATATGTTCTCTCTTTTTATAGGGCCTTTGCAAGTTAGTGATGGTACAGCACATGTGAATTGAGAGACAGAGAGACATGGGAGTGGTAAGCAAGAGGCATAGAAAGATTACACGCAATGAAATATCACCTAATATAAAACCATGGATAACTAAAGTTTGGCAATAAGCCAAAAACCTTCCTCAGCCAGTAACTTAAGTTAAAGTCTGCCATTATCGCAATTTGATCTGTTTTTTTAACCTTAAAGCATGCTTTGGAAATCCCGATGATAGATGGGACAAGGCTCCTTTCAAAAGGCCAACAACTTTGGATTAAAGAAGGAAAAAGAAAATGTAAAAGCTTGAGTGCAAGATAATCATACAAACTCATCATCCTGTCAAAGAGAAATTAATCCGTTATGGTGATTTCTATGCAGGGTGGAATATGAAATTGAGTGTTTCGATAACAAATTTAACACGTCGGCAACATATATAATCACAGTAAAAAACAAACACAGGGAGTTGATTTTGATTGACATGTAAGATTTTTTTGAAAAGCGTGGGTGAATTACAAGTCAAGAAAAGTTGCATTCATGACTTTATGGAGTTTGAATGGGGTACTCACTGCCCACCTCTGTTCCAGTAAATGTTCAATGTGCTTACAGAATACTGTCCTTTTGGACCATTTGACGAAAGTTTTTAGAATACTAATATCCCATTTTAAAGAATGTTTGAGATCCTAACTCGAATTAAGAAATTAGAGAATGAGTTATCTTTTATTTGCATTACTAACGGTCATAGAGGCTGACCTGTTTAGCAAAAGAAAAGAACTAATATAGTGACAAAGTAACGGAGACCCACTTACTTTAGAAACTGTTTACAAAGAAGATAAAAAAAAAATGGTCATGTGTCAAATTAGGTATAAAAGAAGGATAATGGTCAATAATTTAACCTTGAACAGGCACTAGATTGCTTTGAAGTCAATGGCGTGACAATTTACAAGAGTTTCTAATTAAGAAGAAGCATGGTGTCTGCAATCGCAAGAACAACGGCTAGCTAGTATCACTTGGAAGAAGGTCTAGGTTTGGTGGGAAGAGGTGGTCCCAATTACTCTGCATCCAATGCAGGTGGCCCAGCCAGGGAGGGGATTAATCTTATGGGGTCTTTGGATAATTATTGAGAGACGAATAAAGAAAGAAAGAAGGAAAGAAAAGCTAAGCGGATTAGAAAAGAAGTTGAGCAGCATTTGAGGAGAGGGGCAGAGGGCCATGGCCAGTGGCACAGCTCCTAGTGCAGCAGCAACTCTATTATCTTAATACCCATGTGCAGAAACCATTCAGCACTCTTAACGTAACATGGCACTTTCTAATTGATTGATGCTGGCTTCTGGAAGGAAAAGAGATAGGGGGCCCCGGACCTATTCACTTTTTTGCAGTAGGCAAAATATGCTCCCCAAAAGACTCTTGCATCATTGCCTGCACATAGTGTTAGTTTTTCAGTGGCTGCCTACCATACAAACACTAACGAAGAAATGAAGGCTACCACCATGCCAGATGGGGGATCAAGCCATTTCGGATATGAGCTCGGGCTATATCCGGGATTACTGCTGAAGCTGATGCAGGTAGTTTATTAAATTAATGCCTGCTCACATGTGCTTGTTTGTTCTGCTAAAATTAATGGGATAGTTCCTATATTTCCTTCTGTCCATTCCTACTCAACTACTATAGCCGTGGCACTTTACTTGCTTTAATTAAGAAGAAAAGTTCAAAGCAGTTGCAGTTATAGTGACAGTTCTATTTGAACTATGTGTAGGCGATGTAGATTGTATCTCAAGCATGACATAAACGTAACATTTAAAAATGATGAAAATTTTTGCAAATTCATCCATATGAGAGATGATGTAAGGATTATTTCAAGATTTGGGTGTTGGATGAAAATTGAGAGGGAAGGAGGAGATAAGATTACAAGATCAATCAACTAGCGTCTAGTGCGCACAAGCTTTTCCACACCATCTTGAGATCAAGGACGATACTTAGAACGTGATGGATACTACATTTATTTTTTATATATGAAGACTACAATAAGACACATCTTTAATTGGAGTACAAAAGGAAACACAACTAGCAGTATTTCGTTGATATATTTATGGGGGAAAGTGAGCATTTCAGAGTGTGTGTGGGTTATAAAAAAACACATTAACCATATCCCTTGGGAGGATGTGTACGAATCAGAAAGTTCCCTTCATGTTTCCTCTTGTTTTCTTGCGACTTGCACATGGAGAGATGCTTTTCTCTCGCCCAGCAAAAAGCATTGGTAGTTGAAAGCTGTCTTCTCAAAATTCACTTTGCACCTAATCTAAACAGCATTTGCTGTTTTCATTATTTATTTATCTTCTTCTTTATTTTGTCATGAAATACTGTTGATGATAGAGAATTAACTTAGGTATCATAATGAGAGTTAAGAATTTGTGCTGCACCCAAAAACACGAAGTTGTCTCCGCCTGGATCCTGACAATTAAGTAATGGAGAGGGGGGAGCTGAGCCTGAGCTGAACAATGCAGAAGCAATGCCACATCTATAGTTGGCGATATATGGAGTCATGGACCATAGAGTATCGGCACCAAACTATCATTTACGGCGAAGTGGGAAAAGGTACTAATCAGTCGAGTGGCGCAGGCACCGCAAGAAGTTTGGCGAAGACTTTTAACATTGATGGGGAATTTGTTGTTGCAGATTAGAGCTCCATGCCATGGCGCATAGGAAATATATAGGATGCTATTACTATGAATGAAACGAAAGGGACCATTATAAGGAAAAACAATGTTAGATATATTATAAATATAAAAATGCATCATTAGTATCGCTTAGGCCGAGTGGTTACGGAGTGTGCCTGCTAAGTACATGGGGGCTCCCCGTGAGAGTCTGAATCTCTCTGGCGACAAAATTTTCCAACATGTTTTTTTTAGCAATTTCAATTGAGCTTTCTGCGCGTTGTACATGGTCGAGTTGGCCCAGAAGGAGGAACCAGCTCAATAACATCTCGAACCTAGATAAAAGCTCCTGGCCACTGACTCATGTCTAAAACGAAACTTGTTTAACTGGCCGAGAAAAGAAGATTCTGGTTTTTAAACAGATCAACCAGGATTTTTAGTGCCTAACCACCCATTTATATCCTTTACAATACTTCGTGAAGGAATTTGATCTGGGATTAATTGCTATCATTAGTAGTATTTTTCTTCCTTTGGGCCAGGCCTTAAGTAGATGGAAACCAAAAGAAATTTCACGAGCATAAAGTTTAGAACACACCTTCATCCCATAGCAAATTATGTTGTTGTATATGCATATGATGGCAAACCATTTATACAATGTTGCAACAAAACAGACTAAACAGCATGGTCCCCTTTCATGCACAAAGTGATTGCCAAGAATATTATTCACATGAAAAGACATTCATCGGCACCCACAACCAGAAAGAGAAGAGGAGAGATTAACACACAAAAGATAATAAAGCTCATAGCATTTAACATATTGCACTCGGTGCATATCAAATTCAGATTCCTAAGTTATATAAGCCAAATGTTTTTATAAAAAATTAAAAGTAACTCCAGTCGAATAAACAGAAAGCTGAAGAAATGGGCAGTCTTCTTCCACCACGTGACAAGGCCAAGGTGGTTCAACTACCCAAAAGATCTAGTGACCATACTTTTGGAACTCCCACTCACTGTTATCTGCAGAAGCAATAACATGAAACAAACAGACACTAAAGCAGTTAGAAAAATAAGATGGAGCAAAATATCCAAGCAAGATAAGGCACTGTGACACAAATAGCATACCCAGTGGACACACTTGCCGAGTCTTGAGCCATCGGCTGATGCAGTGGAAGTGAAATGCATGGTTGCAGACCCCTACATACACAGAAAGCAATTATACGTTGGATCAAGCAATCTGAAGCTAGAGATCAGGTCTAGAACATTATACTTTCAGCATTTTCTTAAAAAGAAAGGCAATCGTAGATGAGTTTAGGCATTCTCTTTTCAACAACATACAGACATTTATATGTAAGATGAGACCACTGTTACAGACAAGGACATAAAAGTTCCAAGATCAGCCAAAACAATATCAATTGACAAGCAGATATATTAGTGCTGTTTAAGAAGGCTATCCTGTTCTTTATGTATCATCCACATTCTTCAATCCAAACTATATATGAATCTTTAGAATACTTGAACAAACAAGTAAACTCAACAGCAATTTAACCACTAATTTCTTCTTGTGCACTTCACTTAGCTTGGTCATGCAAATCCATGCAAATTTGATGCTAATAGAATGTAGGGATCAACCATTTTGGCCAAGTATACATAGACAACAAAAGAAGAGCAACCAACATAGTTCATACCACTTGGCCAGCCCAAAAGTGAAAGAATAATCAGATATTTTGGATACAAAATAATCTGACATTGTGCTAAAACTGCACAAACATCGAATGCAATAAATCAAACCACCACTGGTCAACTTGCTTGAGTAAATCAGCCTACATTACAGCCTACAAAATAATGCAGCTGGGTGCCACAGGTGTACAATAACAAAGCAAAGCAATAAAGCATTAGAAATCAAGATTGGATAGCCCCCGTCAACTTAATTGATTTCATCACCATTAGCATATTAAAAGCTATAGTTATTGGATATGTTCTTCTTAATAAAAACATAAAAGAGTCGCCATAATTACTTTAAACTTTCTAATTTGCTCTCTTCTACACCAGACAAACACTCAGTCCACGGCTTTGTAAAATTAACTACAAGTTCAAAATTGAGTTCTAAAATCTCAACACTTGGATTTGGATTTAAGTTTATTGAAACCAAACAACCTAGACTACTCCACAAGGTAATAAATGCATATACAATGCAAAATAAACAACTGCTACATGTTCTAAGAGCACTTTCCAGTAACCTTTAATCCTAACAGACCTTTTAAGAATTCCCGACTCAAAACACCGAGATACAACTGTTAAGCATATCTAGAAAACTCAATTATAATCCCAACATTAAAACATGCCTACGACATTAGCATACAGTATATGAACTAAGCGTTAAGGTTCGGTGAGTGAAGAAAAACATACCCCAAGCAACAGTGCATTCCTCACTGGTGGCGCTGGCTTGGTTGGCTTGACATTCGATACCTAAACAACCAAATTAAAGCAAACAATCAGAATTAATAAACCCAAAGGGCAAAATCATTACTCGAACAAAAAAAAGTAGTTAAAAGATTAAAATCAAGACAGAAAGACTCACATAGATCCATGATGTGATTCCTGCAAATTGCACAATTATCCACGACAATATCTGCATTTATCAAAAAAATCAGAGCCAAAAACAAATTAATTCCAAAGCATTAGTTACATACATAGAGGAAGTAAACTAGGGAACGGTTAGGGTTAGGTACCCCAGGCCCAGAGCGCAACGGCACTCCACTTTTTGATCTCGAAGCGCTTGGGCTTCTTAGTGGAGGAGGAAGGGGCGGTGCTGCTGGAAGCCTCGCCAACTGGAACCATCGGAACATCGGAGTCTAGAGTAGCCATGGCTGCGATCGTGAACCGAAAGGGCACAAGATCTTTTTGCTTTTGTTTTGGGGCAGAGTCGGACGCAGCAGGAGCAATAAAGAAAATAAGCACAAATATATATATATATATATATATATATATAATTTGGGAACAAATAAAGTTGGTATTGGATTTGGGTTTCGACAAGGTTGTACAAATAGGCTTTGGGTCAGAGTCCTATGAATGAAGGAGTAAAAAACAAACAATGAGAAAACAATAAAACCTCTTTCCTTTTATTCCAATCTCCATACTGATTGAGTTTTTAAATTGACTGAGTTGTTATTTTTTGGGAAAAAATTATATAAATTATGTTATAAAAGACTTTTTTTTTTGGATTTAGAGAAAAAGTTAAATCAATGCATTAATTAATGAATCAAATGCTTATGTATTTATAAAAAATGTGTTTTATTTAAATTAGGTTTCAATATGCTTTATTAATTATATATAAAATAATAAAGCAAAAAATAAAAGAGTTTGAATATGTTTTTCTGGGGGAAAAAATATATTATTTTTCGTTGGAATAGGCTTTTCAGCAATGCCTTTGGGCCTTTTATCAATTAGCAATTGTCTGCAACTTCGCATATAATTAACAGCATCCGTTGGTATGGGAATGTATATATATATATGAAGGCCCAATGAAGCCCTATATTCAGCCAACCCAACAGCCTTTGTTTCTCTCTTTTTTTTAATATAAAAAAGTTGAGGCAGGAAAACAAGAGCTAAATGGTCAAATTTGAGTTAAATATTCAAGTACTTTTTTAATTTATAATAATCAAAAGTTAAATATTTTTAATTTTTCACAGTTAAGGGTTAAATTGATAAGTAGATGTAGCATATATCATATACAACAGAAAATCGTTTGAGTTAATGACATGACAGTTTTAAAAAATGTAATGTTACATATCATATTTTAAAATTTAGTTGTTAAATGTCATGTTAGAAATTATTGTTACACGTTATGTTGAAAATATAATTATTACACGTCATATTGAAAAATGTAATTGTTATACACAATGTTGAAAATTTATATATTATATTTCATGTTAAAAATTTAGCTGTTATATGTCATGTTGAAAATTCAGTATCTAAGTCATACGCTTGTCCTATACATACCAAACGCTTCTACTTAAACATTTAATTATAAAAAATCAAAAACGTTTGATTTTTAATTATTATAATTGAAATGTTTGATCTTTAATTAAAAAATAACCCAAAATCGCTTAATCTCAATTTAAACATTTAGTCATAAATTAACATGACAAAATTTATGAACCCAAAATAATCTATAATGGGAGAAGATGCTGTTTTGGTAATTATTCATGGTTGGAGAATAAAATCAAATATATGCCTTGCCAATCAACGAGAAATCGATTTCGCAAACCAGGTTGACTGAGAAGGGTGACCACCGAGCATTTCCATGCTGCTTCGATAAGTCACCAGTTGGCAGATGAATGCCAGTCTCTTTACCTTTTTCAATTCTTCACCTGTCTTTTGTTTTTTTTATCACAAATCCGTGCAAAAAAAGAAGAGAAAAGAAAAAGAACTGTATTCATTCATCCCCTTGAAACAAAATACCAGAAGTTTTATTGCTTGAGATGAGGGAGAGGTAAGTAACAAAATATACTTGAAACCACCAAAGCCAAATGCATAGTTATAATATTTAGTAACAGTAACACGTAAATCTCATCGGCTGTCGAGGGAGTTTAACTTGTTAATGGAAGCTGATGTTTGTTTGTTCCTCTATACGATAAACTTAAACATTGTAAACTACGTAAACTTGATGCTAATACAACAACTGGGTGGATCGAGTTCCATCCGCCTGTTCCTACAAACGCCCTTCCCTGATCCATATATATATCTGAAGATCTCCTCCCCTGATTTTGTTTAAGCATCGAGGTGGATGGAACTCGATCCACCTAGTATTAACATCCTACAAAAAAATTTCAAAAGTTAAAGGAAGTACATCAAAAGACGAATGAAGAAGAACAAGGTTACGGCGAACAAAATGACAGCCAGAAGAAAGAAACAGAGGGCAACTTCCTGGTTAGGGTTCTTGCTGTTGTTGTTGTTGCCACCTTTGTCCCCTCTCCTGCGACGTCGAAGCGGTCGCATGGGTTTGTCAATCTCTTTGTCTCTTGGCATGTGGTTTCTTTGTTTTTCCCTCCACAGCAATAATTATGCAACGCTGCATATAAGTTTAAGAGTGCTGATACCCGTAGCTGCAAAATTTAAGAGTTTGAGGACCGAGTCTTGTAAACTTGGTCAAATTGAACAGAAGGCTGGGGATTGTGATGGGTGTCAGCTTTTATACAGTATCAATATTTCCTTTTATATTTTTTACAAATTTTAATTTATTTTCTCTTTTTTTTCCCTTCCTAGCGAGTTATGGATTTTGATTGGAGGTAGTTTCATAGCAAGTACCAAGCAATTTCACAACCTTTAAACCTTAAGTCGTCCAATTAAGTCTAATTATATATGATGAATGTACGTACGAGAAAAATGGAATCCATGCTTGGTTCCAGGAATTTAATTAAAGGGGAACCGGTTCCTTTAAAGTGGTTTACACTTTACTCAGCTTATGATTTGAGAGTTGACCAACGCTTTCAAGGCGTTTTCAAGTCTGAACGCATATATTTAATACATCTTCTTCCTCGTGTGAATTCTTACCATCAAGTCTTTGGCTTAGGTTTTGGTTAAGTTTTAGCCGGAAAACAGAGGTTTCAACCATGCCATATATATATATATATATATATATATATATATATAGTAGAAGACTAAGTAAGGAAGACGAGNATATATATATATATATATATATATATATATATAATGTAGAAGCAATAGGAAGCAGGACATAATTTGAAGGAGTCAATTGTTTAGCAGTTTAGGTACAAGTCACAATGTAGCAGGGCGCTTTACAAGGTTACTTCAAAGGTTCTAATCATTGATTTTGGTCTAAACCCACCTATTGGAGAAAACATTGATATTTTTGGTTAAGAATTAATTAAGATTGGCTGCTATTGGTTTGTCATAGAGAAACATAAAACGATTGGGTAGCTTCAATAAAATGCAAAAAAAAAAATTAATTAATGATGATAATAATTAGGTTTTATTTCTCAAATCGACGATGAAAAGTTCAACCGATGAGGTCTTATTGATCAAATCGTCAATTGCTACCACCTAATTTAAGTTGAAAGTCAAGAAATCTAAACATTGCATCTTATTATTCCACGTTTTATAAACTCCCTAAAAAGTTTACCAATTTAATTACTTAGGCCTTGGGGTCAAATTTCAAAAGTTGAGTCTAATTATAAAACAATATTTTAATTTTTTTTAATTTTGGGTAAATACAAATATTGAAGTGCAAGACAACGGGGAATTCCACGAACTTGGATAATTGTTTCGCAAGGGGTGATGCTTAAGCTTTCTGTCGGGACTTCGTTGAAATTGAGTCAAATTAAAAACGTGGAAAAAATGCCGCCATTGCTTCCCGCTGAAAAGCAAATGTGTGGGCAAGTTGGATCTGCAGACTATTCAACCAATGATATTCGATTTTGGTTGCTCCTTTGTAACGTGACAAATCCTTTCTACAATTAGATAAGGTAATTTTGCATACGGTAAACTATGAACTTAAACGATTTTGGATTTAGATTAATCTTATTCTATATATTAATCATGTCACAAATAAATCATATCTTAATCATGTCAATTTCATTTAATTAGTTTAAAATTTAATTAATAAAAAATAATAATTAATTATTAAAAATAAAATAATTATTTCCTAAAATATCCTAAAGTTTCTAATACTTAATTAAGTATTATTAAATAAAACTGAATGTTGATGGTAGTGCCAAGGGACAACTTGGGCTGGCTGCTTTTGGGGGTGTGATTCGAGATGAGTATGGTAATTGGATAGCAGAATTTTGTTAAAGAATTAGTATTACTTTTTCTTTATCAGCTGAGCTTTGCGGCATTTATTAAGGCTTGACATTGTGTTGGAATAGAGGTCTCAGGAAAATTTGTGTGGAAACTGATTCTATGTTAGCTCTACAAAAAATTTATTCTCAATCTTCTATGTTAGATCCGAATGCTCAGTTATTGATAGGGATTAAAAAGCTTCTTCAACAGAGTTGGGATATTACAATTTCTCACGTACATCGTGAAGCCAATCAGTGTGCCGATTGGATGGCAACACATATAGAGAACCTAGCATTAGGGTTACATATTTTCGACTTTCCACCACATGGTTTTGTTTCTTATTTACTTGCAGACAATCTAGGCATATCATGGCCTAGGATGATGTAATATTTTTTCATCTTTTCCCTTATATATAAAAAAAAAAGTATTACTAAGTGGGCCTCTTATGCTAATGTAAGAAATTGGAGTGGTGAAAACAAATGGCATAGCAGTGTTAAACTGAAACTAAGGTAATAAAGAAGAGAGAATGCTAGAGAGATCAGCCTCGATGAGGCAATTGGAGAAGATACAATGGACAAGGGAAAGGTTACGAGGGCGAGACTTGGAAAGACAAGGGTAGAGCATATGGTAATGAAGGCGTATCGGATACTGAGAAATGAAAAAGTAGATTTTTCTCTCTTTGTGGGAAATATTTATCCACGAACACAATGGAAGGACATCAAGGATTGTTTCAACAGATATAGAGTGGTTGTAGACATTTATTTCCTTAAGACAAATATGAAATAGAGATGCAGGGTATGCTTTTGTTAGGTATAGACATGAGAGGGAGTTAGGGAGGGCACTTAATGCAGGTTAAGGGGAGACAGTTGGTTGTAAAAGTGGCAAAAAGGAAAAAGGAAAGGATCGGGGATGTTAAGTAAAGAGAATACGAACATCATACAAGAATGCCCTTAGGGTGAGATTAGAAATAGGAGCAGAGGGGAAAAAAGAAGGAAAAGTTGGACAAGTCAAAGATGTTGAAGTTAAGCCTGAGGTTAAAGTGGGTGTTGTAAAATCTGAAGAGATCATAAAGGATGATATCCTAAAATGGTCAGAATGTGAGGTGAAGCCAAATGTAAATGATCTCGAATGGTTAGAGTGCTTAGTGGTGGGAGACCAAAACAAGGTCTGAGTCAAAATGGTATTCAAAAAGCCTTGCAATTAAAAGGGGCATGGGTTTAGGTGAGATCCATAAGGTGTGGTTTGATGCTGGTTATGTTTGGAGAAGCTGAGAAAATGTAGTGCTTCATGGAGATGAATAGAAAGATATTTGAGATTTGGTTTGAAGATATCTAATCGTATAAGGAATGGAGGAAAGAAATGAAGCACCTTGTGTGGGTTCGCCTGGAAGAGATACCACTTTCATTATGGCAGAGAGCTACTTTTGAAGCGATTGAGAATTGCTATGGGAGGTTCATCAGTGAAGACGAGGATACTAAGGAAATAAACAGATTAGATTATGCAGTTATACTAAGGAAGTGCCTAACAAACTCAAGATTACATCAGTCAATAAAGTGACGGTGATGGGAGACTGTTTTTGGATCAGAACTACAGTTATTGAGACTGTTGGATTCAGATAAGAGAACAAGAATATTGGTACATGCTAAGGGAAGAAAGAGGAGTCTTCGTATGGATCTCCTATAGCATGGGCGGAGGAGAAAATCGATGAACTTTTTGATAAAGGCAGTCAAGGCTGTAAGGGAAGAGGTGAAGAGTTCCAATCGGATAGTAATGAGTGAAAAGAGAAGTTAGGGACGAGCTACATGGTAGAGTAGAGTAAACTTGCATATTTTTGAAGTCAAACAACTAGGGGGCCCACGGATAATGATGGTGACAACTATGTTAGAATACCAAAATCTAATAATGAAAATAATTCAAATGAAGCAAGTTAGTTAGGAAATGGAGGGAAAAATCGTAAGGCAGCTTAAATAAATAGATTCTGCTGGGTTGGGTTGTGCAGGATGGATGGCTTGTTGGAGGAGGAGAAAAAGTTTTGATCCATGAAGCTAGAGCCTAAGGGAAGTATAAGGTGAACCATGAAAGAAAGGAATGTGTGGATGGGCCAATCATGGATAATTAAAAAAAAAAAGAGACAAATGTTAAGGCCTAATATGGAAGTCACAACTATCGAAAGAGAAGAAGTCTAGAAAACTTACTAGATGAAAAAAGCCCAAGCGAAAGGGTGGGAAAAGTTGTGGGTAGGGGTCTTAAGAACCTAAGGGAAAACTCAAGCAAGGGGAACATGAGCTTTAGATAGGAGAATAATGATGAGAGAAAGAATGATGGACTTAATGAGAAGGATACTGGAATAAGGGATATGATAAGCACCACGAGAGGTGAAAGTTCACGAAAACAAAGATGAAAGTAAGAGGCTAGGGAAAGGGATGGAACAAAATTCAAAAAAGAGGGCTCTAGATGATTGATCTCAAAAATAGGGGCTCAGCTCAAAAGATAGGGAGTGATGCGAAAAGAAAAAGTGGGATACTGGAAGCAGAAGTCCAAGGAAAGGTAACGAGGACAAATAAAGGCGGGATGGGTTAGGGGGATAAGGATGAGGGAATATGTAAAAGAAAAAATGGAATGGAAATGGGTAATAATCAAAGAAAAGATGACAGTTGAGTGAAAAAATGTGGTACAAGTAGCAGGTCTAGTGTACAGAAGAAAAAAAAATCAAAAAAGGAATTAGGGATTTCATCAATAATGACGGAGTAGCTAGGGCAATGGGCACGAATTCTTTCTCAAGATCGAGAAGTGACAATGTCCAATAGGTATCATATTTGCTGAGAGAAGTTGAGATTACTTGGGATTTAAATAGCGATCTGGGGCTAAAGTATGCTACCTGTAAAGAAGCGATCATAAATTGTTTCCATAACATGGAAGAGGGGTATGGTGGAGATAATTTTCTAAGAATGGCTCATGGTGGTTGAAGTATCAATTTGTTGGATTCGAGGGCAGGTGTGTGGCTTCTGAAAGGAATGATTTTAATCATTTGGAATAATATAGGTATGGGGCAGAGTGAGAAAAAAAGGGTAACTAGGAGATTGATCAGTACGGGAAAACCTAATATGATATTCTTACAAGAAACAAAGCTTCAGAAAGTCAAAAAAAAAGTTGTATGAGAGATTATGAAGGAAAGAAGATGTTGAGCGAAGAGTGATCATGGCAAAAGGGAGGTTAAGAAGTTAATAAGTCTATGGAAGAAAATCTTCTTTACCTTGAAAAAATACAAAGAAAATAAGAAAGTCATGCTTTTGTAGAAAGGGTTCGAAGGATCAACGTTAAATGTGGATTTCGTCAATGTGTACGCGTCAAATAAAGAAGTGAGTAAGAGAGAACTATGAGATGAAATTATAAATCAAACAAGGTGTATTGAAGTATAGTGTGTGGTGGGAGGAGATTTCAACACAGTCAAGAATGAGGAAGAGAAAATTGGACAAGGTAACATTGGATGACCGGTAACGCAGTTCAATAACTTATAAATGAGATCGTGTGGCGGATTTGCCACTTGTGGGAGCAAAGTTCACATGGTGTAATAACTGAGAAAATGCGTCATTTATCAAGTTAGATTTTAATAATGTGATTCAAACCTGTCTTTCCTGCTCCTAATCAAATTATTGTTCGGTTAAAGTGGGTTCAAAAGAAGTTAGTTGGGAACTAAAGCCATTTAGATTGTGTGACTATTGATTTGAGAATGAGGGGTTTAAAAAGTTGATTAAGGAACACTGTGGGAAGGAAGAGGATGAAAAAGGGAACATTGGGTAGTTTAAAAAATGTGAAACAAAGAATTAAAGAATGACAGAAAAAGACATTTGGGAAAATCTCTAAGAGGATTTCAAGGCTGGAGAATGAGTTTGGTAATTTTAGTAAGGGATTTTTAGAGAAAGAGGGGGAAAGAGAGTTCAGAGGTAAATTGGTGACAAAAAAGGTAGAACTCTGGAACTTACATTAGGTATAAAAGAAGGAATAGAGATAGAAATCTAGGGTGAGATGGGTAACAAAAAGGGATAAAAATACAAAATTTTCACCAAATGGCATTAACTCGAAGAAAAATTAACCATATTGATAATGTGAAGATGGATTGAGGAGTGGTGGAAGAACTAAAAGAGATTAAGGAGTTATCGCCAAATACTTTGAAGAACAATATAAACAAAAAGGGGTGTTGGAATGAGCTAGAATGTGGGTTACTGAAACTTACTCGAGAAACAACTACAACGCTTGAGAAGCCCGTTACAGAATGAGAGGTTTGGGAGACAATATGTGGATATGAGGGACGTAAAGCCCCTACATCAGATGGGTTTAATATGAATTTTTACAAAAAAAAAAATTAGGATGTGATTAAAGGGAAAGTTATAGAGTTTGTGGTAGATTTTTTCAACTCAAGCAAACTTGGGCCCGGGGTGAATAACTCTTTTGTTACACTTATTTCAAAAATTGAAAATCCAACAAAATTGAGAGACTATAGGCATATAAGCCTTGTTGGAAGTCTATACAAAATCGTAGCTAAATTGTTTGCCAACAGGTTGAAGGCTGTCATTGGTGAAGTGATCAGGAATAATCAATTGCTTTCATTAGCGGCAAACAATTAACTGATTTTGTTTTGGTCGCAAACAAGATTATTGATCTACTCAGAAAGGAAAAAATGGTGGAATTATCCTTAAGGTGGATTTTCGAAAGGCCTACGACAGTGTGGATTGACGATTTCTTGATTTTATTATGATTAAAATGGAATTTCCTGAAAAATGAAGGGGATAGATTAGGAAATGCATTTCCACTATGGGGATTTCAGTGCTGGTCAATGGTTCACTTATGCGAAATTTTAGTATGCAGAGAAGGCTTAGGTAATGATGCCCATTATCACTGTTCCTTTTTAATTTGGTGGCTAAAGAGTTTAGCTTTGTGATGAAAAAAACTGAGGGAATTGGAGTCTGTAGAGGTATTCAAATTATAAGGAATGGGTTTACTGTATTGCATCTGCAATATGCAGACGATACGAAGATATTTTGTTACCTGAAATTAGAGGAGGGGAGGAATATGAGAAAGGTGTTAAGAATTTTCCAAGCCATGTCAGGTCTGAAAATCAACTTTGCCAAGAATAGTCTTATAGGGTTTGATATTGATAAAGCTCTTATAGAGGAATGGGTTGGGGTGGTCAATTGCAAATGTGATGTTCTCCTAAGCACTTATCTTGGGTTACTTTTTAAGGCTAATTTGAAATCTGGTGAGATATAAAGATCGGTTATTCAACGTTTTAAGAGCAGATTGGCAAGTTGACAAACTAAATTTCTATCCATGGGTAGAAGCATCTCTTTATTGATATGGTTGTGGAGGTTCGGGAGAGAAAGAAATAGTCTGTGGATGAGGGTGGTGAGTGAAAAAAATGGAGAGAATTCTTTGTGCTTGCTGCCACGAAAAAGAAATAGCAGGAAAGCTTTCAATGTCTGAAAAAATATTACCAAATCCCTTTCCCTCATTAACCAATTTTTTTTTTTGCAAGTTAGGCCAAATTTTGGTTTTTTCATTGGCAATGGAAAGTGTATTATATTTTGGGATGATGTATGGGTCGAGGAGACATCATTGAAGGAATTATATCTGAGAATGTATGCCTTTGCTAAGAATAAAAAACGAAGGGTAAGAGAGTTTAAGGAATGGGTTAATGGGAGTTGGGAATGGAGGGTGGAGCTCAGAAGACAAGTTTTGGGATGGGAAGAAGAACAGTATAGGAGATTTCTCATTTCTATTGGAGAGTATTTTCCTTGCCAAGAGTTAGGCGACGAGTTGGTGTGGAAGGGAAATGCTAGTGGGATATACACGACTAAATCCTTCTGCCAAGTGATAAGAGAGGGAGGGGGAAGCAAAGAGAAAGTATGGAAGTGGGTTTGAGGAGGGATTGCTCCGAACAAAACTGAAGCACTTGTGTGGCAGTTGGTTCATGGCAAAGCTGTTGTGAAGGCTGAATTGGCTAAGAGGGGGATGATTAGAGTTGTGGATGTTATGTGTCTTCTTTGTAAGATAGAACTTGAAATGGTTGATCACCTCTTCATGGGGTGAGTAGAAGTTTGGGGTTTTTGGATTACATGGAGTCATTAGTGGGGGATACAATGGGCCATGCTGAGAAAGTTTATGGATCTGATGATAATTTGGAACTCTATGGTTACAGGAGATGTGGATGACAAAATATGGAAATTGGCGACACTCATTATCACATGGATGATCTGAATCAATAGGAATGAACTCATATTCTAGCAAAAAGAATGGAACAAAGTTGCTATTTAGGAAATTATTAAACTTAGAGTCGCATTGTGGGAAAATGGTAAATGACCCAATGAATTTATATCGATGCTTAATGTGTTTAGACAACCAAGTGTTAGTTTGAAAATTAATAAGAATAAAATTGAGAGGACTAACATGGTGTGGAAAAAACCTAATGTGGGAGAAGTCAAATTTAATGCTGATGGGACTACAAACGGCTGTCCAAGTGAGGCGGGGATTAGAGGAATTATGAGGAAGGAAGATGGGGAGTGTTTTTTAAGGTTCTCTAAGTATATCAATGTAGAAGACTCCAATATGGCTGAGATTATGGCCATTAAGATGCTTTCAATTTGTTTTTGAATGCAGTATGGTCAAATAAATTTAAAATCACTGTGGAAAGTGACTCTCGGAATGCAATGAAGTGGGTGAATTGACCCAAAAATGCCCGTGGAGGTTTAGGAAATGGGTGTTACAAATTGAAGATCTTAAGAAAAGGGTGAAATGATGGAAAGTTGACCACATTTTCAGATAAGGGAACCAAGAGGCTGATAGCTTGGCAAAGGGAGGCATGTGCAGATATAAAGATTTATTGGAAATCTATAATGAAAACTGAGATGTCGAGGATGAAGAATTAAAAAAACTCATTTCTATGAGGGACATTACGATGAAGATTGCTAGGTGTGATTCCTGGTTTGACTATATGAGTGATTTGTGCTTAGTCTATGGGATTCTGCCTCTTCTATTTGCATGTTGTTAATGTTCAGAATTGGCATATGGACTTGGATTTTGGTTGTGATTTATGTTTTTAGGGATGTATAAATGGGTTTGAGTTGGATGTGGTTGGATTGAGATGATGATAGGATTATGCCATTTTGATCTCAGGGCAACCCTATTTTACAAGTCTTCTTTTGGTGATTTGTGGGCACCTTTATATTGGGTTTTTGCACGTCTCATACTTGTGCGATGGCTACTTATTTCTCGATTGAGCTGCTTTTGTAAAGATTTTGAATGAAATAGATTATTACGTTTTTCAAAATAAAATAAAAAAAACAAATGGTACAGTAATTATTTGATTGCCATCAAATTAGTATCAAACAAAAT
This sequence comes from Theobroma cacao, assembly GCF_000208745.1. Lineage (NCBI taxonomy): Eukaryota > Viridiplantae > Streptophyta > Magnoliopsida > Malvales > Malvaceae > Theobroma > Theobroma cacao. The sequence continues at coordinate 3,945,777 of NC_030858.1, forward strand.
AATATTTGGTAAAAGTAGCCCATATCCCTTGGAGGATTGTGAGCATGATATGGACCAAACCTTTGTTCCCCACTTGTCAACTAGTACATGGGAATAAAATAATGGGCCATGATTGTCCTCAAATGACGTCTTATTTTTAAATATGATAATTCATATTTTCATGTTTTAATCATATCGACACGAAACACAATAAGATTAATACGAATATTACACGAATAATTATTCGTGTCAGCATCTGAAATATGTATATGAATATATTTAATAACTGTGTAATATTGCGTGACTAACACGTCTATTAAATGTATTAAGATTCTTTATACGACTCGACACAATTAATAATAAGATTAAACATTTAACATAATTTTTTTTAACAAGATTAACACGTTTAATATGATTAACTTAAAATATTTACAATTAAATATAATTTTATTATTCAAATTTAAAATCAATGATTATAAAAATAGTTATAACAAAATAATAATAACATTAAATATAATTAATTTAACATAAATAATATACGTAATATTCATTATCATACTAACAAAACCCATAATTAATATTAAACATATCATTTATACATGTTTAAATACAATTAATTAAACGTGTTTTAAATACGTTAACTGTGTTTGACACAGGTAAGATAGGAAATTTTTGTATATTAACCATGTCGACACGATTAAGATACAAAATTTTCGTATATCAACCGTGTCGACACGATTAAAACATGAAATGCAAATAAAGCTAAACCCAAACATGTTTAAGTTTGTATCATATTATCATGTGTGTCCAAAATTACAAAGTCTACCTATGTCAGCCTGAGTTTAAACCAATATCAACAAATTTGAGAATTCTAATAGGTTAATACTGGTTGAAGCCTCAAAGAAGTATAGCTCGTCAAATTACTTGTCATACCGGAGGATTCTAAATTTATCATTATAGGTATGATGATGATTTAAAGTTATCGTATATATCTTTGAATGAGTGTAACATAATTTATTACTATTAATTTTTTAATTTAATTCAAAAATAGTAAAAAATCAAAGGTAACAGAATATTTCATTAATAAATAAAGAAATATTTATAAGATATTTAACTTTTGTAAGTTTATAACTTTTAAAGAACGAATGATAAATTTGATCCATTATTCTAAGTAAAAATGATACATTTAGATATTTATCTCTAATAAGGAATGAAATTTAGATTTTCCGAATTATTGGACAAAGAGTTATAATTGTCAATGTGTGTCATGCTTGTTTTCCCCAATTATTGAGGTTGAGCATGTATGTCATGTGGGATTGGACAACACCGAACTGGCCAGAATATTGACCATGAGTTTCACACAAACAAATGAAATTATTGGTCTTATCAAATCAAATATTAATAAACATGTCATTTATCTAAAAAAAATTTGAAAATCGACAGAAATTTAGAAAAATTCACCTATGGGGATAGCATTGGAAGGATTTTCATAACTAATGAACTGGATCGATGACTGAGATTATTCATGGCCGACACTATACCCAGGCACTGAGAAAAGTCTTTGCACAGCTGATTTTCTATCACTTAAATATGGACATTTTGATGCACATGAAAATCTTTTTGGTGTTTGGGAGTTGTTACCGACTGAGAAAGTACAGTAAATGCTTAAAATAATAGGGAAAATAAAGCAAAAGCTCAAGGGTAGAGGTTTTTTTTTAAAAAAAGTAATTTTATTAGCACTAAGCACTAGGTAATGTTATTTAAAATTGCTTGGAGTACTGCTGTAATCATTTATTTTATTTAGGAAAAAGAAGCAGCAGACACCATGGAAAGCAAGCCAAGACAGGATCCATAAAAGTGACTAGGTAGACAAAGCAAATCTCCAAGAGAACACTCAAAAATGAGAACGGTCCTCACTCTATTTTCCTTTGTCCTTTTCCAATTCAGACACAGTGATCCAGTTCCAGCAACGTGAAAAGTAATGGAACTTCAATGTTGGGAACTCAAGTGCTCAACTATAAATACACATCAGAAGTAACAAATGTTCCTCAATCGCACTAAAAGATCTCCCATCGATGGCTCCGTCTTGGTTTGTTGTAGCCATAACATGGCTAGCTTCTCTAGCCTTCCTCTCAAGAATTTTCACTAGCCGGCGCAACCAGCTAAAGCTTCCACCAGGTCCCAAACCCTGGCCCATCATTGGCAACCTGAACCTCATCGATTCCCTCCCGCACCAATCTCTTCACAAACTATCCCAAAAATACGGACCATTAATGCAGCTCAAGTTTGGTTCATACCCTGTCGTGGTTGCATCATCTGCAGACATGGCGAAGCAGTTCCTGAAGAACCATGACCAAAATTTTGCCTCTAGACCCCAAACCGCAGCCGGCAAGCACACTACTTATAACTACAAGAATATCACGTGGGCTCCTTATGGACCATACTGGCGCCAAGGCCGCAAAATTTACCTGAATGAGCTATTCAGCTCGAAAAGACTCGAGTCCTTCGAGTACATCCGCGTCGAGGAAATGCGTGCTTTTGTCTCTCGCCTCTATGGATTCTCAGGGAAGCCGGTTGTGCTTAAAGAGCACCTCTCGCGTGCTACTCTCAGCGTTATAAGCAGAATCGTTTTGGGAAAGAAATACTTCAGTGAGTCTGATGATCAGCTTGAAACTTCGATAGTGACTCTGAAAGAGTTTCAAGAGATTCTAGACGAGTTGTTCTTGCTTAATGGAGTGTTGAATATAGGGGACTGGATACCCTGGCTTGACTTTTTAGACTTGCAGGGGTACCTAAAGCGAATGAAGGCTTTGAAGAAAAAACTGGATCGATTTCATGAGCATGTGTTTAATGAACATAAGAGCAAAAAGAAAGAATTGAAGGATTTTGTGCCACAAGACATGGTGGATTTACTGTTGCAACTGGCTGATGATCCTGATATTGATGTTAAGCTCTCTTATGATGGTGTCAGGGGGTTCACTCAGGTATCTATTATGCTCATTCTTTTGTTCCGGAGTCACTTAATTAATTACATAGTTGTCATTAATGAATCAGAAGATCATCATGATCAAAGATAACATCAAGTAAATTAAGTCTCTCAAAGTAAGGGCCCCATCCAACATCCATGGGATGGTTATGGGAACTAAAGTCGTTCTTTGCAGTTATTTGTTTTCTTGGCTCTTTAGTTTTGAGTTTGGTTTCTGGTTACTGTCCCGGTGGTCACACCTCACTTGTTCGAAGCCTTCAATATGCGAGAGTTTTGCATTACTCTTGCCTTTTTCATAGGATTTTGTTTTTCTAGGCATGTGATCCGAATCCAAATCCTCTGCCCCCAATCCGTCAGTGCTCCATTCTGTGCCCCAACTCTCACAAAGTGACGTGTCTATTTATTTAATTATTAATTAATATATGTTCAGTTTTGATATTTTATCTCTTATTTTTTTTCCATATTTTTTTGTTATTTTGAGAGTAGAGTTTAGGTTTTCGTTGTTTTTCTCACACAAGAAAAAATCTTATCTTGCGTCGATAAGGATAAGAAAAGGTAATTTCATGTTTTTCTTACTCAAAAAAATAAGCAGAAGATCATTTATCAAATATCTGTAGATGGAGAAATGAAAGGGGAATAAGAGATAAAAAATTAAAATCAAACATATATTAATTGGTAATTAAAAAAATAAACATGTGAGAGAAGGAGCACATAAAGGGTCACGGATTGGGGGCAGAAGATTTGGATTTGTGATAGCTGATTATACCTGTATTATATGTCTTTGGGTCATTTCATGAGGCAGGGTGGTAGACCAATAAAAAATAACAAATATATTTTCAACTTTTAAATTTTAATAATTGAAAAATATTAAATATTTATTAAACATACCCTTGAAAAAGAAAAATAAAAGTAAGAAGATAGCACTAATTGATTAAAAAAACAGGGCAAGTAGTACTGTCCAATTGTGTAAAAAAGTGAAAGTGCTTTGGACTTCTTTGACAGTAGCTTTCGTCCTTCAAGTTTGGTCCACCGCAGCATGAAACCATTATTTTCAAATTCTCATTATGTTATGCCTGCACACACGTACGTAGCTTGTGATGATGATAAATCCAATTTAATCATTAAATTGTTATGGTGTTCGTATTTCAGAAAAAAGAAAAGAAAAGAGCTTTCTGCTTTGCCCCTCTGCTACTCGATGACAATTTTTCTTGTTTTGTCAATCGCGATCAGGACCTGGTAGCTGGAGGGACAGATACCTCGGCAACAACTGTGGAATGGGCAATCTCTGAACTCATCAAACAACCCCAACTCATCAAAAAGGCAACTGAAGAACTAGACAGGGTAATTGGCAGAGAGAGATGGGTCGAAGAGAAAGACATCCCGCAGCTTCCTTACATAGATGCAATCATGAAAGAAACAATGAGGAAACACCCGGTTGCTGTAATGCTAGCACCACACTTGGCCCTGGAAGATTGTATTGTTGCTGGATATGATATTCGCAAAGGAACTACAGTCTTCATTAATACTTGGAGCATGGGGAGGGACCCGTCGCTGTGGGAGGAACCTGAGGATTTTCGCCCTGAGAGGTTCCTAGGGAAGAAAATCGATGTGAAGGGGCAACATTTTGAGCTGTTGCCATTTGGTTCTGGGAGGAGGATGTGCCCTGGCTATAGCCTTGGACTAAAGATGATTCGATCAAGCTTAGCAAACTTGTTACATGGGTTCAACTGGAAATTGCCTGACAATACTAAAGCAGAAGATTTGAGCATGGAGGAAGTTTATGGATTGGCAACACCGAGAAAATTTCCACTTGTTGCAGTTTTGGAGCCCCGTCTCCCGCTTCATCTTTATAAGATCTAAATCCCACATAAATCCTTCTTCTCAGTACTTTTCCGCCCGGTTTTCATCATATTTCCCCACTTAATGCAGTCTCCTGTGGTAGTATGAGTGTTCTATTATCATGTCTATGTGTCTCTTTAGCTGTTTGATTAGGAAATAAGATGCATCCACTTGAGGGGCTGATGCCTATATTGTATGCTATAATCCTACAACTTTGTGACTAAGAAATATTGCATCCTTTGAATTGAGGCACTGCCAGAGAAATTTGTTGTCTGTAAAAATAGAGTATAATATTTTAAAATTCAGAACTTCTTACACTCTAACTTCAATGGTTCAGATGTTATTATCAAAACGATCATAAGAAACTGGAAACCTGAAACAGATAATAATATATTTATAAAGATCAACATTTTTAGCTACAGTGATTTCCTGCTGGCTGCAGAATCTGCTTGTGACTGCAAATATGTTTGGATTCAAGCCTCTAACCTTGCAATATATTTATTGTGTGTCACAAGCATATTGACCAACAAGCTCTCCTGAAAAATAATCCTAATAATAGCATGATTCAGCAAAAGAGAAAAAGGGCCACCATCTCTGATTGCTACAAGTCAAAGGAATAGAGGAATCACTGTTGAAATACCGGTTTGTTCCTGTCCTTATTTCATATTAAACATATGGAAAGGGTGTTACTGTGTAAGCCTCAGAGTTGCAGATAATTGATGCTTAAAATGTTGGTATCTTTCACCGTCATACTTGTACAGTTGAAATAGAAATGATGATTGCTACAAGTCAACCCATGCAGCTAGGAGTCTATCTGTCATTATTTTGCCATTGGCTAGTAAGGAATTTGATGCCATATCCTGAAACAAGCATATTTTTCGGGATCTGAGTAAAAAGTTTTAATTGATTGACAATGCTTGAACTCTGCACGGCTAGTTTTGGAGCATGCCCTGTTTTCTTCGCCTCTTGAGTATTCATTATTTAAGGCGCTTTGTTGGTTGGTTGACTAAAACTTGAAAAACCAGTTCATTTGATCACTCTTCTCCTTGCATATAAAGAAAAATCACCAACAAAACAAATTGCCAGTTGGTCAGGGAGATTTGTAGCTCCGAGTTCGTCTATTCTTCTCTCACTTCTCCCATTTTTCTTTGTTTTGGATTATTTTTTGTCCCATTTTTAATTAGAAGAAAACAAAAAGGGAAACCAACTTAAAACGGGGGATCCGATGGTATATATGGAAACAATGAATCTTTTCCCTTAATTATTGCAGAGCGACTGCCATGCATAAGGCTGCTACTTAGACAAAATAATTGAGCTATGAAATAGTAGCTTAGTGGGATTTGATCCTTAATAGTATAATCCGCGTTGTTTCAATGCTTAGCTGTATTTGACAATTTTGAATATTTGCTTTTAGATCAACATAGGTTGGTGATTAGCCATTTTTGAACCAGTCTTTTGCTTGATAAACAATTAAACCCACCCCATCCCAGATACAATTTCAAAAACAAAAATTCTTGTATTTGAAAGAATCAATTGAAGTAAACAAGTCTTTGCTCTCAAGAAAAACTTACACCCTTAACATTTGCCGCAGTGTGCAATCCAAGGCAAGCTCTAGTTAAGGCCTATTTACAGTGTGATTTACAGTTGTACTCTATGCTCCCCTAGCTTTATGGTGCAAGGGAGAATTCAACCCATTTCTGGGAGTTTGCTTTAGAGTGTCGCTTTCCCAGTGAACTGGAGACATCCTTGGTGATCTGTTTTGATGCCTATGGCCGTGGTGGAGTTTGTGGTTTTTGTGATGATGATGGCCGTTCTCTTTCTTAAATTCGCATTCCTTAGTGTCCTTGTCCTCCTTCGGCGAACCACTTTCGGTTGGAACCGTATAAACAAAGGGACCAATTGGAATGTCTTCAGAGTCCTGCAGGGGCTCCAAAGTGCTGACCACATCACTCATTTTTGGTCTTTGCTTTGGCCGGTGACTAAGGCATTGGTAAGCCAATGCAGCTGCCTTTCGCGCCCCCATTTCTGAGTATTGGCCTTCCAGTCTGGGATCCATTATCCGGCCAAGTTTCCTAGGATCATTCAACATTGGCCTTGCCCACTCTGCTAAGTTCTGTTCCCTTTGGGAACGGCTCTTGTCTAAAGATCTTCTCCCCGTTAAAAGCTCCAGAAGTACCACTCCAAAGCTATATACATCACTCATTGCCGTCAAGTGACCTAAAACAACAGTTACAATTATATCAGTTTTTAGTAAATCTACAATTCAAAATACGAAAATATGTCAAATTAGCCCAAAAATGTATGAATCAAAATGCTGTACCTGTCATGACGTATTCAGGAGCAGCGTAGCCTTGCGTCCCCATCACTCTGGTGGAAACATGCGTGTCATCCCCTTCCGGGCCGTCTTTTGCCAGACCAAAATCTGAAAGTTTGGCAGTATAATCCTGGGAAAAAAAAACATGTTTGGAAAAGTAACATCAGTATAGGAAGAAAATCTATGTTACAATTCTGATGGGACAAGTTTTGTGCGGTAGATAAGAACTTAAAAAACCGACATACTTACAGAGTCTAACAAGATATTTGACGCTTTAAAATCTCGGTATATGACTGGTTTATCTGCTTGGTGGAGATAGGCAAGACCCTTGGCAGCTCCAAGAGCAATTTTCATCCTTGTCGCCCATGGAAGAGAAACTGAATATCCTGCAGGCAGGAGATTGACATTAATTTCTTTTACTGTTTTGTATGAACAAAATTTTTCAAAAACAGAATGGTAATTTACAGAGGGAACATACTTCTAAATAGCTGATTCTCCAAGCTGCCCCTCGGCATATATTCATATACCAGAAGCCTATGTTCTTCTTCGCAACAATATCCGATCAGCTTCACAAGATGTGGGTGCCTCAATTGTGCAAGAAAGATCACTTCAGTCTGTTCCAGAAAGAAACATTTATTAATCAATAAATCAAACTTTCCAGTCGAAATAAAGCATTAGGAGAGATGGGAATTCAGGAAACTGAACAATTGATGTCCTAACGTAAGCAATATATCAATTGAAAAGACTCACCAACCACTCTCTATGCCCTTGCAGGCCTTCTAAATCCAGGAGCTTAACCGCCACAGGCTGAGCTTTCAATCCAGGCCTAACCTTGTCATCAATGAAACCTTTATGAACCGGTCCAAACCCACCTTCACCCAGAAAGTTAGCTGATGAAAAGCTCTGGGTTATCACCTTTAGCTCCCCAAGCGTAAAAATATGAAGGTTTGAACCGGCAAGCGATGTAGACAGGTCCTCCGAAAGCATTGAGCTGGGATAACTTAAGTCTAACATTGCAAGCCTGGCAAATGAACTTTGCTTTGCAACTTCCTTCTTAGGCTTGGGCTCTGGTTTCTCAACACCCTTGGAACAGCTCGGGATGATGGATCTCCAAGTAATTTTCATCACAGTCATTTTTTTTTTCTGAATCTAGTATATTTCTACAAATTCACTTCTTCAAACTTGTATCGACGTATATAGGATCTAAAAGTAGAGGATTATCCGTGGTTGGCGATAGCCAACAGCTTTTAGGTAAAGATTTGAAAGAACAAAGAAGACTAGGTTAGAAAAATATCAGAGGACGGTGAAGAAAGAGCAATGGTTTGGAAGGACTTTAATAAGGCCTGCTGGGAGAGGAGAGGGAAGGCTAAAGATTGGAAAATATTCAAAGATCGAATCACCAACTGCTCTGAAAAACTAGACACGGGGAGAAAGAGGTTTGCTTGCAACTCCTTTTTATCTCGTTTCCAACACCCTTTGATTTTTTCTTCACATAATTCTATTACAACATAAAAATTGGAATTCTTCCACGGCTTCCACCCTTTTTATTTCTATCTATATATATATATATATAAGATTACAGACATTATTATGCCATTTGATTAACGGGGGTAAACCGAGTCTGTAAGTCCACAAAAGTTGGTTCAATACAAAATGACGCGGCTGCCCCCCCTTGACTGTCCCCTATTTCTTAGAACTTTGTTTTTTTGGCCTTTGGAATGTTCCGCCTGAAAGCACATTCGATTATTCAAGACTCATTTTCATCCAGCCATGTATCGAAAGTGCTTGTCGTATTTCCAAAATTGACTCCTTGGTAACAATATTCTAAAATGAATTCAATGTGTGGGTTTTTTTTTTTAATATAAAAAAGAAGAACCGTTTGGTAGTAATCAAGCAGAGAACAACAGCTATTACACACTAAAATCAGCAGTCAGAGGACAATGTCCATCAAATTTGAAATCTAGGTTTGTTTACACTTCGTAAATTGCAAGGAAAATAAAAAAACAGGTTGGTCTGCCTGCAATATTGTCTTCTATCTTCTAGAAGATTTACTTGTATTATAAATATAGTATTGTCTTTGTTTAGATGGCTGACATGATGAATGTGTTTTGTATGCATGACGATTAAACCACAGGCGGATCATCACAACCGCGTGAACTGTGGACTTTTCCCCCCATCCTTTAGATTGGATGGTCATGATTTTTCCTTGCAGTTGACCTTGGATGGGTTCACAAAGCTGGTGGGTGATGGGTCAGCTTATTATCTTCCCATAAACTTTGTTTAATCCTGTTCTTACTTCTACCCAAAATATTAAAAACGAAAACTGCCAATGAAATTGGACCCCTCAATCCCACTCCAAAAAAAAGAAAATCCTTGGCAGTGGCCTTGTTAAGGGTCACCTCTCACCTACACTGCCATCCATGAAAATAATTTGCGCCAATATGATAAGGATTAAGCTGAGAGGGACTATGCTTAAGAAAAAGGCAAAAGGGGCCATGATTCACGTCTCCATCCCTATATCCGTGAAAATGAGGGGGCAAATTTGTCAAAGAGGTAGTAGGTGTGTGATTTGAGAGAACAATTCGTGGTGCCGTCAGCTTGAGGGAGAGTCAATGGGCAATACTGTCATTTGAAGTAGACAATTACGACCGCGTTTTGCATGAATCAAAGTCTTTTTGGACTAGATCCATGTGAGGAAAATACAAACAAATAAATAGTATTAAAGAATTTTCCCCCAAAAAAAATGGTATTAAAGAAATTAAATATATTAGTATTAAATTTGCATATTGCATGGTTATTGCTTTTGCTGATTTTTCTTCCGCCCCGCTTATTCACTAATTCAAAACAACTCGATCAAAGTAGTGCTTTTTGATTGTGTATTAAAATACGTGTTGGTTGACATTTAGCCGAAAGGGAGAAAACTGGGAAGAAGCTGTGGCTATTTTAAATTATAGTACAAATTTAATGTAAATGGATTAATTAGAAAGGTGTTGTTGCAGGTGAATTTTTTAATTACTTGGGAAAACGACTGTTGTTTTCCTTCAAAAGGTCGTCTTGTTTTTCATTGACAGCTTGGGATAGACCGGCAGCATAGCGTTTTGAAGTTAGTAATTGGCAGTAAAATTGCTGTTTTAACAGTTTCTTTAAAGGTCAAAAAATAATTAGGATGAACAAATCAATCAAACTACAACCACTTCATATGGAACTTCACCGAACAATTAAACACCCAAGCTTGGAATAAAAAAAAAAAAACTTTTACGCCCAACATTGACTCTTCAAAGTTTCTCATGTACATAGGATTAATTTGTCATCATCACTGCTTGAATTATCAAGAGTCGAACAACAAACTAATAGACTAAGATTAGAGATTTAAAAATAATTACATCAGGTTAATGGAATGAAAAGTCTCAGGTTCAGTACGAAATATATGTCAGCTGGTTTGACATTTTGTCCAGGAATCTTTACATCTTATCGTACTGTGCCAGGTAAAACTTGTCCGATTATTTCTATATTGGAGAAAAGATTCCCTAAAAGATAAGGTGATTAACTGAGGAAAAATGAAGCTAATAATCTGCACGTGACAATATAAAACTTTTTTTCAGGTGAACTACCGAAGACATTGATGTTAAGGTTTAACTTCTGGGCTCTTTTAAGTAGCTTTAAAAGCAACCAAAGAAACAAAATCTGGGTGGTTCGGATATTTGAAAATGAGGGGAAGGAGTGACCTTAAAATAGAACCAAGTGTGAAATATGGCCGGGGTTTTGTAGCTACGTACGTAACAGGGCATGAATTAAAGACGTGTTAGAAAACAATTAAGAGAAGGAGAAAAATACGAAGATCCAGCAGAGAACAGGGGGAGATGAGACCTCCTGCGGAGTCAAAGTCAACCGTTTCGTGGCGCTTAGTTTTTATTTTGAATGGGCGTTGGGTTTTTTTCTGACTGATGCAAATAAGGATTTGGCTGTGTGAGTGGAAACTCTGGATAATTGCTTCTGGAGCCCCTCAACCCGGGTGAGCTTGGCTTTCTCCTAAAGCGCGTGTGTGCAGCAGTTTGCCAAAGACGAGAGAAAAAGTAATACCTAGTACGACTAGTAACAAAAATGCCGCGTACGTGCAGCGATTGCGGACCCAAGTTTCGTGTTGCTTCCTCCTTCGAGTTTTCTTTTTTCTTTTTAAATCTTTTATCAAATCATATTAATAGTTTATTTTTTATTCTTTCTCTATCTATTTCGGTCTCTCTACCTTTTTTTTTTTTAAATTCCTTTGATCTCCATTTTGGTTAATGATGCCAGAGGCAATATTTATTTATTTATTATATTGTAATATGACAATATGTACGAATTTATTAGGTGTACCAAGCTTCATGTAAAAAGAATTATATGGTTGTTTAATAACATCATGGACAAATTTATCTGAAAAATAATTAAACAGATTTTTCTTTACGTAAATAAATTCTTGATGTATAGAATTTATTCGCCTTTTCTTATATATAAAAGAAACTTTTTTATCCCGAATTCAGTTCATTTTTTGTTTAGTTTCGACGTGTACGAAGAGTCTTTGATTGAGCCTTATCGGTGGTTTAGATTGGGCTCTTGGTGGCTCCATTAAGTTTTAAGTCTTTCTTACACAGTTTATATCGGCCCAGATCAAACTAGACTAATCAACTAGGTCCCATCTCTTCGAATTTGGATCCATTCTAGCATCATCCAGGAACCATCCTGTCACCATAAAAGGCCGATGGTTGTCATCTCTTAATTTTAAAATTTATTATTATTATATATATAATTTAAGATATATAAATTTATAATTTTGTATAATTACCTTTTAATGTTTTTCATGTAAAATCTTAGATATGTCAGAGTTATTGTTGAGAAAAAAGACCAAAGAAAATAAATTTCAAGAGTAAATATAATGTTATATATTACAACTTCTAAACTGCTTTGAGTAAATTAAGATAACTTGATTCTAACCATTTGCATCAAATGCATATGTATTGGTGATAAGCCTAAATTAAATTTTTAATAAGCCTGGTTTCAACTTTTATTTCTATGGCTAAAATATTAAAAAAGGCTTTTGTACTATCTCAATTTTTTTTAGATATGTTATATTCTTTGTTATACCTAATTAAACCATTAAAGTATTATTTTTTTTATTTTGTATGAAAATCATTAAAATCTATTATTATAACCATATTAATGTCTACATGGTTCATAATCTTTGTCAAATTAATCTTCATGTAACAAAATATAAAAATCCATACTAAGTTGACGCTTACATGATATATCATATTAGTGTCTATAAAATTCCTTTTTATTACATATGTATTAAGTAGATATTACATCTACGTATATACGACCATGATAAATAAAAAAAAAACTATGGAAAAGATAATTTTAAATTAGATATGTTATATAGGTAAATGAGTTATATATAAATAAAAGACTAATCCTATTCATAATCTAACTCTAACTATAACAGTCTAACTAGTAGATTCTATAGGAGCAACAACAGCAAGGGCATGAATGTGAGGAAGCTCGTTGTATGTATTTGTAGTAGAATTGGGAAATAACTCGACGGATGGGTTAGTGGCAAGAACACCACGAATATGAATATGAGGAAGCTCATCGATAATATTTGTAGAAGAATTGGGAAATAACTCAACAAATAAGTCAGTGACAGGAATATAAGAAAGTTCATCGGAAGTATTTCTAGTAGAATTGGGAAATAACTAAACAGTAGGAGCAATACGGGCAAGAATATGAAGAAGCTCATTGGAAGTATATGGAGTAGAATTGAGAAACAACTAAACACATAACACAAACGGTGGTTGAGGTGACAATCTATGGCCCGTTGATGTCAAGATAGGAGGCGACGCGTAGGAGAGAAAAGCTTCCAATGCGTGGGGCCCGTGCAGTGTCGATGTGAATTCAAAACGACTGGAAACTCGTGAAGGTCAAGACGATTTTTCAGCTATGTCAGGCAGCAGAAACTCTAATATTGTAAATCTAAATTACGTATCTTAAGTATATACATAAGACTAGTCTTATTTACAATTTAATTTTAACTAATTAATAATATTAAAATTATAATCTAACTAGATAATAGTATTATATAATAACTCCAATTAGATAAATTTTATATAATTATTTTAACTAGTACTCCTAACAATAAAAATTTGTCAGAGAAAGTTAAATAAAACAGAAACATCATCTTTGATCTTCTAATCGCATTTGGTAATCGATATCCGTCCCTTCCAATCTTGTACAACCATTATGTTCTTTGGCAGCTGCTAAACATCAGATTCAGTCGCTGTTTTTATGACCTTAAAATCAAACTTACGTAACTCGAATTGGCCAATCCAGACCATTTTCAATGGAGAAAAAAAAAAAAAGAAGCTTATTGGGCCACTTGACAAAATTACCCCACATCTTGGAGAATGAGGAATCCAGAAATGCTGAGTAGTACCCCTCCCCCCCAGTCCACTCTGCAACATGCAAGTGGCTGACTTTGTTGTCCAACCAGATCATTCGAGATAATTAGCCTGGACACCTTGGTATTCTCCAACAGCAAAATATCTCCTCTACTGGCCCCCATCTCCTTGTCCTTATATTTCTTTCGTCTAAGCAAGAAAAGGTCTATCAACTTCAATATTTTCAATGATCAATTATAATGACTTGTGACGCAGGTGAGAGATATTTATGTACATATATAAAATAAAATCCTTTTTTCCTTCTTGGTTGGGGGGGGGGGGGGGGGGTTGGGAAAACAACAAAAACAATAAAGAGGAAGGAGACAGGAAAAGGTAGGCATCAACATTGGATTGTTTTTGTATTTACTAGAAATTCATTTTGAAGCTTTGCTGGGGAGTGATGGCCTGGGGGATCCGATCTCAAAGCATCTGGTTACGTCTTTCTTATTATTGTTTTGTTCTTCTTTATACTTCAGAGCCAGTGCATCAACACGCAAAGCTTTGCTATTTGTTGGGTACAGGCTCCTCAAAGCTAGCATTATCCTCCTAACCACCACGTGCTTTCATTAATACTATAAAATGCTCTTTATTTTAGCATTTTGTGGCATAATATTTTGGCATTTTCTTTATAAATTAGTTAAGATAAGAAATGGATGCTGCACGTGTTGGTCAACAAAACTAATGCTATAAATGTTGCATACAAGTATATTCCAATCAGAGTTAATAAGGAAGAAAGAAAAAGAACCCAAAGTTTTCTTTTGGAACCCAGAAATATTTCTATGTAGTTGTTATAAAGGTGTTAAATAATTATCTAATCGAAATTATTTAAAAAATTTTAAATTTTTTAAATTTTATTATTTTTAAATTTTTTATATTTTATTTTAAATTAAATAAGATGATTCACTAATTAATCATTATCAAAATTTTATTTATCATTTTATATCATATGAAATTGATATTTCAATGTCACATGATGACATAACATGTGATATTTTTTACTCTCAATTTGAGATAAAAATAATAATTAATATTTTAATTAATAATAATTAATTAATTATTAATAATAACAGTTCATTTTGTGTGATATAAAAGAATAAGAATTTAATTAAGTATAATAAAAAATAAAAATTTATTTAAAATTTTGAAGTATTATGCTTTTGTTTTTAAAAAATAAGATACTAAAATTTTTTTCAGAAGTTTACAGCAAACAAACATGACAAAGCGGTTAGAAGTTTGATAGTAGGACGTAAGGAAATACGTCAGGTGAAGTATACTACGCATATGTGATAAGAGTAGGCCTCGGCTGTGTAATAAATTTGGTATCTTCAACTGTGTGCAACACGACATGACCCGCAACATGATTGCCCTACTATTGGTCAGGGAAATTTATTTATTATTTTGCCCCACTGGCCAATCCTATCATCCTAATTATTCCGAATCACCAACCACTACTGCTTTAAATTTCTCTCCACAAAACCTGAAACAGAGAAACAGAGAGAGAACCAACAAACATAGTCATGGCTCGCTTGACGTTGTTGTCCTCGATCGTCCTCCTGCTTTGCTCCGCCGCCGCCGCAACAATCTTCGAGGACTCCAACCCCATCCGGATGGTTCCCGATGACCTCCGTGGCTTTGAGTCCTTTGTTCTCAGTGTCCTCGGTCACACGCGCCACGCTTTCTCCTTTGCCCGCTTTGCTTACAGGTAACCGATCATTTAGTTATCTTAATTTTTTCATTTGTTTCCCAGGGAAAAAGAAGCGTGAAAATTGAGATGAAATTTTGGATTTTTCTTATTGGGTTAGGCATGGGAAGACGTACGAGAGCGTGGAGGAGATGAAGCTTCGGTTTCAGATTTTTAAAGACAATTTGGATTTGATCAGATCCACTAACAAGAAGGGATTGCCTTACACTCTTGCTGTTAATCGTATGTACTCTCTCTCCCTTTTTTTTATTAGTTTGAAGTTTATGTCGGTTTATATCAGCGGCCTGACGGTGAATCAAAGGTGTCGGATTCCGGCACCTAAATGATTCGGTGATTTCTGATACTAACTATATGAGTTGACTTTCTTAAACTATGATCTGGGTTCAGTTCAGTTCAGTTCCAGTATGTTTGGTTACAGCCAATTCTAGCCTGACACTTTAGCATTAGAGAACTAAACTTACTTGGACTTGATGAAAGATGAAAATTGTCAACAGATGATGTTGATTATTGCGCTTACGCTTGATCTTTTCAACGAAATTAGCTAATTTTATTCAATTTTTTTTTAGTTTATGATGAACTATCTTTTTTTTCCTTTTGTTGATTTTTGTTTATTGATTCAACGATGCAGAGTTTGCTGATTGGACCTGGGAAGAGTTTCAGAAACACAGGTTGGGAACTGCTCAAAACTGCTCTGCTACCACAAAGGGCAATCACCAGCTCACTGATGTCATCCTTCCTGAGTCGGTACTTTCACTAATAAAACCCTATGAGTACCAAGATTAAGAATTTTTAACTATCCTTGCATTAAAATTCATTGGATAATCTCCTACATAATGAAGCCAGCAATCACTAATGAATTCGCCATGCAACAAGTTGTAAAAGATAGTAAGGTGGAATTTGCTAAAGTACTAAGACATCGTGGATGTTCTATAAAGCTTTTTTTTTTTTCTTAATTGGGAGAAGGGAGATTCGAACCCTGCTCTTTACGTAGGGGATAATGCACCAACCAATGAGCCAAATGCTCGGGTGCGTGGATGTTCTATAAAGTTTCATTGGTAAAATATTAAGGTTTTTGATTTGGCTAAAGTGATACTTGGTGTTGCAGTATTTGTAATTAAGCATGTAACAAGAAATATACGAGCCAATGGCAGAAAATATATGAAGTAACAATTAGATCTGACTTAATCGGTAACACTTCTGCTAAATGATATTCTACAGAAAGACTGGAGGGAAGTGGGCATAGTCAGTCCTGTCAAAAATCAGGGCTCCTGTGGATCTTGCTGGACATTCAGGTTAGCTTTTAGTTATGATTAGAAAATGCTGCTTACCAAGCTACTAAGTTTAGCTTTTAATTATTAAGTTGTGACATTTTACATTTGCATGTTTCAGTACCACTGGAGCTCTTGAGGCAGCTTACCATCAGGCATTTGGGAAGGGAATCTCCCTTTCTGAGCAGCAGCTTGTTGACTGCGCCGGAGCCTTTAATAACTTTGGATGCAATGGTGGGTTGCCATCCCAAGCCTTTGAATACATCAAATATAATGGTGGCCTTGATACAGAGGAGGCATACCCTTACACAGCAAAAAATGGTGAATGCAAATTCTCATCTGAAAATGTTGGGGTCCAAGTCATTGACTCTGTCAACATTACCTTGGTAAGTTCAAACACCATTTCCCTTTTGTTTCTCTGGTATCGCAGTTTATATGATCATGTGCTTGATGTCAAATATGCCTTGTTTTTGTGGGATAAAGCAGAAAATAGATGACTTTACTTGTTCATGTGGCTGAATATGACTGGTTTATATGGGTTGCCACTGGCTATTTATCATGCCTGTTTTACGTTATCAGTATATGTCTAGTTCAATTTGAGTGTTGGCTAAATCCAAACCTGACCAATGTTCAACCCCAACGAGTGTGTTTATCTCCATTGTTGGTTGCTTTTCAGTGATCCAATTCGAAACAGGTCCATTTACACATAATTGGCTATTCTAATTTGTGACCCTAGCTAAATATTGGAATTCAATTGCATCTGAAGTCATAAAGAAATGCCTTGTGAATCTAGATATATAAATTACATATATCATCTTTTGGGATTTCCTAATCTGTACAATCAAACACAGGGTGCTGAAGATGAATTAAAGCATGCAGTTGGCTTGGTTCGGCCAGTTAGTGTTGCATTTGAAGTTGTCACTAGTTTCCGATTTTACAAGAATGGGGTTTACACCAGTGACGTATGTGGTAGCACTTCCATGGTAAGTTATTATTATTATTGTGCTTTGGAGTTAGAGAAGCTTATTTAACTGGCAAGACAAAAAGATCTGTTGATCAATTATGTTATGAAGTTATAAAATTTCTATATGTGGCCAAATAGGTTCAGTTTGTGGTGAGGATTTCATGGCTTGATATGATTTCTTAGAAATGCAAGTAGTGCCAGCCTTCCCTGCCTTTTTAGTAGTTGTAGCAGAAATGGTTTCAAGATTGAGCTGTGAAAACAGCATAAAACCATAATGGATTCATCATTCATGACCGTGTTCTTCTAGTCAAAAGTGGATCAAATCATAGTCAAGATATGCTAATAGGATTGGCTAATGTCTACGTATGCATATAGGTGTGCATGTGTATGGTTATTCGCCATTTGGAATATGATGACAATTCTTGTATATTGTGCACATCGGTACCGCCCATCTATGTGATGGATTGATGCGTTCTTACTAACTATGGACTTACGTGGCAGGATGTGAACCACGCCGTTCTTGCAGTTGGGTATGGAGTTGAAAACGGTGTTTCATATTGGCTCATCAAGAACTCATGGGGAGAAGATTGGGGGGATGATGGCTACTTCAAGATGGAGATGGGGAAAAACATGTGTGGTAAGTCTCAAGTCTCAACCTCGTTGGATTGTTTAGTCAAAAAAAGATGCCTGGATTGAACTATGTCAAATAATTCAAATGTTGAGAATTTACTAGTCTTCAAAGACCACCCAGATTCTGAAGTTGATCATGAAGAGAAATTAGTTGATTGGATATGGTCCTATGAAAATTCTTCAATTTACAGTGAATATCTTTTCTGAATTAGGACAATAAAGCTAAGAATTCATCTGACTGAAAATTTGAATTGTAAACAGTATACATCAAGAACTTAATTCCCTTATACATCCTCCAATTTGGTTGCAGGTGTCGCGACATGTGCATCATACCCTATTGTCGCTTGATCTGATTGAAGAACTCTATGGATTAGGTCGGTGCTTTGTGTTAGAGAAGCCGTCTAGTTATGGTCTACAAACGTTGTAGTTGGTCCATCTCAAAGGTTGAGGTTATGGCTTGATGTACAATAAGGTCTTAGACGCATACTTATAAAATGCAAACGGGTTGTACACAACAAAAGACGTAATGTAAAGTTTATCTATGAATGATCGTTGTGTAATCACTTGCAAACATTGGAAATCAATTTAATATATTTAATATCCTTTTATATTCGCTCAAAGTAGCCACCTACTTTGCCTGCATACAGTTGGGCAGGAAAGTGTGCTTGTCTTTCTCCTTCAATATGAAGCTGGAGACATTCTTGAGAACTTTAATGCATTTACACGTGCTGTGTAGCACGATAGAGCGAAAAGGCTGGTAATGTTTGTTTGTCCAATTAATGTTTGATGGCTAAATCCCGCTTTACCCAGTTTCCCTGTCTCTTTCTCAGGGATTGCCAAATATCCAGTACTTTCTACAGCCTTTGGGACCTTACCTTCCACAAGGGCACTTTTGATGCCAAGTACAAGATCAAGAATTACTGGGTTGGATTATAAGTTAAAGTCCCCTCTCCTCTGTTTGGCGCAGTGCAAAAGATATTTTTGTTTTGGCTAAAATTGCAAATAAATATCTTATAGACTAGACGTGCCTCCAAGAGTTTTTTTTTCTTCACCAAAATTTCAGCCATTCATGTCTTATATAAGCCATAAATTTGAAACTCAATGCAAGCAAAACCGATGCTTTAACAGTTAGTGCCTTTTGGAGTCAAATCAACATACACTTTTGCTTCTGTTCTAACAACCATGGACAACCTATTAACAGTTACTCGCAGCAACTTCTAAGAAAGAACATATGTTTGTGTCTGTAGTGTATAAAGTTATGCCAAATGAACTACCGCCTTCGTTAATGCCGACCAAAGTAGGCCTCTGTAGTTTCCGTTCAATTTGGGGTAGATGATTGTACATTAAATCAGAAGGATGAAATTTCATTCATTTTTTGAAGAATTTTAACAAACTATACAGACTACAGACTACACATTGTATGGAGGATTTGGAATGCAAGAGACCAAAAATCAAACAATATTGGATTGCTCCGAAGAAAGAAGGGAATATAAAATCTAAAACACGAAATTCATCTATCTATTTTCCTTTCTTTTGCCCAATGTATTGCTCAATTTTCCATTATCATGTTTGGAGATCTCATTGGATATGGAACACCATATTCAACTGCAAGACAAATAGCAAACCTCCGTGGTACTTTCCAACTCATTCAGCATCATGCCAGTTTTCTATAGCATCATCCAGCCTTTGAAGCCAAACATCCAATGGTGATGTTCCCCAACCAAATTCAGATTTAAGCTGCAGCAGCCTTTAATCTCTTACAGTAACCTCATATAATGGTGTAAAAGGCAAGAACAGAGTACCATTAAGGATTCCATCAATAACTTGAAAAATGCATTTTCTGCTATCCTGCAAGCCCATAGAAACAGGAAAAATGTGTTAAGAATAAAGATGAACTGTAAAAACAATGCAACTTGATATAAATCCTTCAAGCACTCCAAATAAGGTTTAACAACAGATGCTCTAATATTAAACATACAACACTTTCAGTATGATCCTGAACACAACAGAATTCATATCCCCCAAGGGCTGTGAACCTGACCTCCATCCCCTGATGAATAATCTCCAGGACATTGAGCTAACTATTCAGATTTTATCAATTGATGCAAAAAGGTTGAAATAATTTGCCAATCTACTACTTTGTCTTCTATATAGCATTTACTGGTTATTAAGTTGCAGCACAATTGATCTTAAAGGGACTAGAAATCAGATTATATCAGCATCGCACTTTATTGACATCATCATTACTACTACGCCCAACATGTAGATGCAGATATCTGAAAAAAAAAAAGGGGGATAAGTTTCAAATTTACCACTACTTTGAGTGATAGATCAAATGTATCATTCATCTTTGAACAGGTGCAATTTCACCACTGTAGTTTGTAGCTTGGTTCAAAAGTGGTCAAAAGTTAATGGTAAAAGAATATTCTGTTAGAAAATAAAAGAATATTCAACTTTTTAAACTATTTTTGAACCAAATTAGAAAGTAAAGTGGTCAAATTACACCTATTCAAGGACGAGTGCTAGATTTGATCCATTACTAGAGTGGTAAATTTGAACCTTAACCCAAAAAAGAAAAAAACCTTCTCCTGCTACAAGGATCACATTATATTCCCCTTTGATAACAGTCAGCCCATGTATGATTTAAAAATATAATACTAAAATCAATGAGCTTTGTTGATCAAAAAGAAAAAGAAAATTAGTATATTAGTATACTGCTAAGAAAACTGTTAGACTGCCGAGTGATTAAATTGTACTGTTGCAATAATTCTGCACAAACTATGTTTCTATTCGTTCTTCATCATAATTATATGGGGGTGCTACAAAATAAAATTTCACAGAGATCCTCTGACCGAGTCTATTGTAAACATTAAATATTAATATAGAATTCTACACCAAGTACATCCAAAGTCATTATCCATAAGAATAAATCACATGGCCCCTCAGGACTAAAAGATTCAGCAGTATTTTCCTATGTTGTCATAAAGAACCTTAACACAACCAATTTAATACATTTACTAATACATATGTACGACAATAAGATACATCCACAATGCAAATTCTGGAACACCAAGGTTGCCATAGAGGTAAAGCCCCAAAAGAAGTGATCTGATTGTGTTCTTCTACATATATAGAGCATCATTTGCATTATTTATAAATATTACTTCCAACCTTATGACATACAGAACAAATAACCAAGTGACTCGATGACGGAAGTACATTTCAATTTAAGAGAACAGAAAAGCTAATACAAGTAACCTTGCAGGAAGCAAGACAATAACATACAATTTCATGAAGATCGAACGGAACCAGTGCCAATTTAGAAGTATGTTAATTGAAGTTCATGATCTGAGAAATAAAAAACAAAGACAAAGAACTCACTGAAGGCAAGCCAGTTTGTGCTTCAAGCTGGATATGCTTAATTGGATATTTGATGCATGATGAAGAGCCTTCTCAACATTTCGGAATGACACCAAGTTCAATGATGGCAAGCTTTTCTCTTAAGCAGCCACAGGCACACCTCTGTTTATCTTCAAAGGAGAATTGTTCTCCAAGAGTGATGAACCCAACTTCATGTCCTGTGATGCCATTTTTGTAATGCAGGAGGCTTCGCTAGGCATCCCAGCCTTCAAAAGGCAAGAAATTAAAGAATTTACAGTAACATCATCTGGGGTACAACCAACTGATAACATTTTATTGAAAATGCTAATTGCTTCAAACATTCTTCCTTTCATACAGTGTCCTATAATGAGAATGGTAAATGTCACTTTATCAGGATGACATTGCTTCTCTTCCATCTCTGCTACTATCAGATTGGCCTCATCCAAATTTCCAGCCTTGCAAAACCCATCAATCACAGGGTTGAAGATAAATGGTTTTGGAACAATATTCCTACACTGCAACTCCCTCAAAAATCCGCGAGCCTCATGTAGTCTATTTTCCTTGCATAGAGCATTAATAGTAATAGCAAAGGTATAAACATTTGGAGATAAGTCTCTCCCTTTCATTGTATTCCACAGCTGCAAACTCTGGTTTACATCTCCAATTCGACAGTAGCCATCAATCAAGGAAGTGAACGTCACAACATCAGCAATGCAACCAAAAGAAGCCATCTGCACATACATGGATTTAGCAGAAACCATATCACCAACCTTGCCAAAGCCATCAATCAGAACATTAAAAGTGACAACAGTAGGCACAGTTCCTGAACTAATCATCTCATGGAAAAGTGCAGATGCCTCGTCCATCTTACCCAACTTGCAATAACCAGATATGACCGATGTATAAGTCACAACATCTGGTAAGCAATCATCTCTTGATTGAACTTGGTTCAATAACTTGTGTCCTCTATCTACCTCATTAACCTTACATAACCCATTTATAATGGTGTTATATGTAACAATATCAGGAAAACAACCAAAACTCCCCATATCATTAAAAAGCTCAAAAGCCTGATCCACTTTCCCTACTCTGCACAGACCTCGAATTAGAATATTAAATGTCCATGCGTCTGGGTAAAAATTTGATCTTAAATTCTCTTTATATAAGCTAACAGCCTCCTCTAGTTTATTTTGCTTAACCATCATATTCAACAAGTTGTTTAACGCAAAAATACTGATCACTACTTCATCAGACTGAACATCAGCAAGCAATTTCTTTGCCATACCAAACTCACTTGCCCTCCCAAAAGACGAAATCATAAATCCTAAAATAGTAGTATCAGGCAAATGCCCATCAATCCTCATATAATCAAACACTAATTTAGCCGAATCATGTAGACCCATATGACTAAATGACCTCATAAGCAAATTATAAGTCCAAAAAGAATGAGCAATATTAAAATTCACCCTACTGAACTCGAGAAACTTCAAACCTAATGCTGGATTGTTTAACCATTTAACAACTTCAAATTCAATTAAAGGAGTCAAATTCTTGCTCAGATAACTCAAACAGCTATCATCTAAAGGCTGTGAATAAACAAAGAGAGTGCACACAACCTTAACGAACCAAGCCTCGTGCTTTTGGATTGTCTTTACCTCTTTATTGCCTTGCGGGTGAGATCCTCCGTGAAATTGAATGTGAAAATGAGGAATGAAGACCTTGGAGGCGGCTCGAACCCTTGAGGCACGAGTTGTAAATGAAAATAGGGTCATCTGTAACCCCAAGCCATTTCTAGGCTTAACTAAATACCCAAAAATCTCTACTTGAAAATGACCAAATTTTTTATTGGGCACCCCAGATTCAAAGTTGAGTTTTTGATTGAACTCTCTACTCTTCATGGGGATGGTGAGGAATCCAAGAACGATACCATAGCAAAACGCCCCGCAGCTCAAACTAATAGCTAATACAAAACTAACCCAGCAACAAGCTAAAACCCCAGATAAATCTCAACTATTCAATAACTAAAATAGATCACTGGATGATCACTGAGCAATGGGAAGATCGACATTGAGAACCAAAAATGGATTATGAAAGAAATCTGATACTAAGATAAAAGGAAGAAAAATATTTTAGAGTTGTTTGATGGAAATCAAAAAGCTGTGATGCCTGCAAAGAAATGGCAGTACTAGGGTTTTCCGTGTGGCTTTTGGAGATGTTGGCATTGTTTTGGGCGCTGGCTTACCGCCCTGTCAAGATAGACCAAACTGGTCACCGTCTCGAGAAACAAGGCAAGAGTCCAAAGGCTTGGCCTTTTGTCTTCTGAAATTTAGACCTATTGAGGCCCACTCTGTCCATTATGTAACGGGTTGACCCAAGACACAAGCAAGTTTAGGCCGCTGGGCTGACAAAGTGGACGTTGGGGCTGTAATATTTTCTTCAAAAAAAAAAGAGAAAAAAACCAAGAGCAAGTAAGGACGTTCGTTATAGCAATGGGTCTTGACCAAAAAAAAAAAAAACTCAGATGAAATCTGTATCAATCCAGCTTTGTTTCACTGAAAACAGAGTAATTTGAAAAGGTTGAACTTTTTAATAGAGAGAAAGAGGTGGAAGATGTCTAGTGAGAGGCACGCTTCTTCCAACTCCGCATCTCCACAAGAAACCGCTATGTAAGCTTTCAATCCTTCATTTTTCATTTTATTTAGTTGCATTTTTGTCGGTTTTTTATTTTCATTTTGTTTGACAATTCTGATACTTGAAACAATTTTAAATTTGTTCCGTAAACTGAATGATGTCTTATTTAGTTGGATTCTTGGTTTTACCGTATACAATTGCCAATAATTAGTAATTACGCGCGTTTAGTTTAGAATTTGGAGTAGCATTTTTCGATATTTCACTGTAGGGATCAAAATTTTGTTGATTTTAACGTGATCTGAGGGTAATTTTTACTCTAATTAGTAATGGAAAAATTGACATTTTGTGCCATTTATAGGTTCCTTGATATACTGCATGAGGCGCCGTTATTTGGTCACCGGAAACCAAGGAGTATCGTTGGCGGTGTTTTTTACTGTTTCATACTGGCAAGTTGAAGTTCATTGCTAGTTTTATATCAAATAATGAGACTTCCTTTTAATTCGTGATTAGGCAAACTCTGATAGTTTTTCAAATTTTTAGGCAGGTTATGCAATTTTGGCTGCAGCGGCTCCTTGGATATTTAGGCCTATAGAGAATTTCGTCTTACCATTGCTTTGTAGCTGCGATGTTGTTCTTCTAATAGTCACAGGTATCTTGATTTGCTTTGGGTACTTGCTTCTGGATGTGTACCATCCTTGGGGTGCTTCATAGACTCATATATGATTGAAGACAATATTCCTTATACCTTAGTTTAGTATAGAATGCATGCAGTGCTTAACAAGGACTTAAGTGCATTGCTAACTGTTAAGTTCTTTTTTGGATCTTACAGGCATTTTTCAACAATATCTGGTTTATCAAGTCCAGAAGATACGTCTACAGGTAACTTCATTGATTACTCCAACCTGGTCCTAACTGACATTTTATAGAAACCATTAAATGGTCTTGTGTTTTGTAGGGTTATTATAGTTTCAGCCAGAAGTTGAAGCATATTGTCCGTCTACCATTTGCCATTACTGCATACGGTGAGTTTATATTTGTGTATCTGTGACTGGCAGCACTTGATCCTCATAAGGGGTTTTTATCTCAATCATAAATGGACCTATTCAGGTGTATACTTTCCACTGAACCAATTATTTTGATTCCAGAGTCATCATCTTGTCCTACCTTGTAGGATATAGTAATCCCCTTTATCCCCAAGAATGATAGTGTCTTACATCTATGGAACCTTTTCAGTTGGAAATAATGTTACAGTTATAACCACACTTGTATCTCTTATGATGTGGTATTAATTTTATAGTTAGTGACCAGTTCTTTCTGTCACATCTTCATTATTGTTGCATTAGGAACTGCTGCAATGATGCTCGTCATGGTGTGGAAAACCTACATTAGTATTCTTTCCACATCTGTCATTCTCAGGTACTCTACCACTTATCAATAATTCCAACCTCGTTCTTCTTTTTCGTGCTTAAGGTATATTTCGTATGCTTCTTTAAGTATTTATTCTTAATAATTTTTAGCCTTAATCATGTTTGTGAAAGAAATATTGATTTTTATCCCATCATTGTGATTTTATCAGCTTTCAGAAATGTTTGCTTCTCGAAATGTTTGTGATTTATGAGTCCTGGATGCTCATTCTGCATTGTTTAGTTTTACATTACAATTTGAATTGGAACTTCTGATGTTATTGATTGCTGGGACTGTTAGGTTAATTCAGAGATTAATATGAATGGTAGTAATATTTTAAGTTCTTTCTTTATTTTGATTCAAAACTGAACATCCCTTGTTACTCTATTGAGCTACATATCATTGACAATACTCCACTTGATTCACTTGATTTGCAGGATTATTATGTTGGTTGAAGCAGTATGTTCTGGGTTCTTTATGAGTGTGTATATCGGTAAGCTCACATACATGTGTAGAAGCATTTGAGGAATTAGACTAAATAATGTATGCTTATTATTTAGGTTTTTTCAGTTATTTCCGATTAGGTGCTTGTATAATTCTGCATTATTGTGGTGCTTGCAGGTTATGTACACCAGTACAATTCGTTGGATTCTCAGCCTGATGTTTTGAAGTCATTGTATTCTCCCCTTCAACCATCAAGTCCTTTGGAAGATTTGAGGTAATTACAAAGATTTTGTTGATGAAGTGACTATATTTTCAAGATTCACTGTGAAAGATATTCCACCTGCATTGGAAGAATACATCACTTGAAAATATGTCTTTCAATTTTTGATTTAGTTGGCTAGTTTAATTTTTCTGTTGCTGGAGGTGGTTTGCAGATATCCTGATTTCAGTTGTTGCATTTCCCTGATTTGCTGGTCATGAAACCAAGAAAAAATTAATATGAAATTATGAATTATTACTATTGTTATATGTAATGGTGTGCATATCCAATGTTCAATTCAATTTGCTGCAACAGGTATCATGATGGTGGTCGACTCTCTGACCAGCAAATGGCTTTACTGCAGTATCAGCGGGAAAACCTTCATTTTCTGAGTGAGGAGGTATTGTATTGGACTACTGTTACACAAGTAATTCATTATAGTTATTTTCCTGTATCTTTTTGCAGTATTGCAATGGACTACTGTTATGCAAGTAATATCTTTAACTGCAGATTCTTCGATTGCAAGAGTGCTTAAGCAAATATGAAGGATCTAATGATGGAAGCACACCTCAGGTGATGATCCTACTGTAGAGATGAATGTTCTTTTGTTACATATTAAAAATAAAAAGATGATGGGTGGAGTTGGGATAACTGTGTAAGAAATTGTCAGAATAATGGTTACTCTGGACTCTTTTTCAGGTTGATCTTGCCCATCTATTAGCAGCTCGTGATCAAGAATTACGAACAGTTTCAGCTGAGGTACTTAGGTTCACATAATCTCATATGCTAGTACTTGTTGCTTAGATAATTCCAGAAATGAGAAAAATTGCAGTTTGTTTTATTGCCTTACCAGTGTCAGAGATCTTTTGAGCAATAAAGTTTCCATTCTTGCATATTACCTGTTTTTCTCTCATGCGCTCATACCCATTTTCCTTACTGTTCTATCTGGTTTGCACTTAAGGCCCTTGTTCATGGTTCCAATAGGTGAATTATGTTAAGAGTAATTTTTTAACATTTTACACATCGGTGCATTTATTTGGCATGCAAACCCTTCAATTTATGTGTTAACATTAACAGTGCTGTAGATATACATTTGGGACAACCGAGTACAGCAGAGAGTTTTCTGTCGTTGTATTCATTTGCATGCACATTTGCACACTCCATAACTGGAACAAGATGAAATTCCAATTATTGATCATGCATGCCCCATGCACCTGAAGTTGTTCCACTTTGGGCAATGATACTAAGCATTTGACCATAGTCCCTGACATTCTTCATTTAAAAAATTGGGATAGTAGTAGGTTCTGTCAGAAACTGAGGCAAACTATTTGAATTGCAGATGAACCAACTGCAGTCTGAGCTAAGACTTGCCCGATCTTTGATGGCTGAGAGGGATGCAGAGGTCCAGCGTGTTCGAACAACCAACAATCAGGTAAATCCTAAAGAGTTGGTCTACAGCCGTTTAAAAAAAAATTGAGTATCGATAATCCTAATCTGAACTTCTTGTTCAGAAGCTAGTTTACATCTCCCTTGGTTTCATGAACAGTTTTGAGACATGAGAAGATCCTTCTCTTCTTGAATGTATCACAGCTGCTCTACGATATTAGATTAGTGACAACAAAATATTCATGATGGACCTATTGTTCTACTGTCAACTTAAAAAATATATTTTTTGTTTTTTTACTATAAATTCTTAATCTGAAAAAGTTTGCAGGATTAATATTTCTCCTTAAGACCAGGAAGCAGAAAAATAAAACCAACATCGTTTCAAGCCATTAACATGGTTTATGCAAAATTTTGTTCCGATGAAAATGTTTGTAATAAGACAGCTATGCTGACCTTTTCCTCATTTTATTCTGCTGAAAACTAAAACAGTATGTCGAAGAGAATGAAAGGCTGAGAGCTATTCTAGGAGAATGGAGCACCCGAGCTGCAAAGGTACTACCTTACAATCCTTTCGCTATTTGTGAAATTCCACTTCTGTTCTATTTGAATGCTGTAATATCATATGGACTGATATTTAATGTTATGACAATGCTGAAGCTTGAACGAGCTTTGGAGGTTGAGCGGATGTCAAACCTCGAACTACAAAAGAAGATTTCAACACTTAGAAGTTCGGCACACACATCAGCTGGAACAAGCGAGCAGCGGGGAACCTAAGTACTTCCTATCGAAGCACATGTATAGACTCATTGCTGACTACTCCCAACACTTGGGAGTGAAATCAATCATTTTATTCTGTGGTTAAAACAAACTTTAGGCCTGATAACATATGTGCTTCATTGTAGTTTCTTTTTTTTTTTTTTTTTTTCTTTTTCACTTTTTCCCCTTGATTTCTTACGCTTAGGGGAAGGAGTGGTTCTGGCAATGTTCTGGGACCTGTACATAACTGTATATTTCTTCTTTTTTTTTTTTCTTTCCATTGTTGGATGCTGAAATTTGAATGATATCAGCCCAGACTCCCATTTGCATTAAATTTTAGTCCTTGTATTCGCATGTTAAGCTCTTCCACTAGCTAACCTTATAACATAATGTTAAAAGATTTTGGCTTAACCTAAAATGCTAAAAATGACAACAAGCCCGGGGCATTAAATGGTGTAAAGATAATGGCTACTAACCCATCTGAGCCAAATAGTAGGTATTGGGAAACCAGGACCGTTGATCATTTTAATTATGGCACTATAACAGTGATACAAATGAAACATTCCACATGGTTAAATTACAATTGGCTTGCATGAACATTTTCATTTAGAAAAAGACAACCAAACACAAAATTGAAGAAGTCACGACCTCTAATTACCTCTCCCCCTCCAAATATTGCTTCTGTATTATACTTGCATGCTCTCATACAGTCAGGGCAGTACGTAACCTGCATAAAAGTTGGCATATCCCTCTTAGAAAACAGTATGGTAATCACAGATTGGTGTGACGAGCACTCATGAAAAGTAACTTAAGCCTACTTTGATAGTCATATATGATTACTCGATTGCAAAACAGAAACATCTAATGGAAGGATGCTGCTTTCAGTTACAAACCTCCAATAACTTTGGCTGGAAGGAACCATCAAGCATTACATCCACACCATACATAGCCCTAGACTTTGTATCATGCATCTCTGGATGTACTGCTGCAGCTGACTCAAAGACAGATCTGATCATGGTTTTTACTCTTTGATGGATGTCCAACCATTTAACTGTAAAAAACACATAAATTGTCAATAAAGAAACAACTTAGGAAGGCCTCTTAGTTGCTTCGAAATTGTACACATTCATTTTCTTTAAGGGAAAGGCAAGCTGGGTACAAGTTCAGCAAGCACAAAAACCTTGATGCTCCTTCTCGAACTCCCTAACAAACTCTGGTGTGTTAATGTGATTCAACCTCCGACCGTAGTTCTGAAAGTCATAGAAGTCAGTAAATTACTAAAGGTAAAAACATGAATCTAACATGATTCTTAAGTTAAAGGAGAAAACAGAGTTCCCACTTCCATCATAGATATTAGAGCCTTGTTTGTTTGCATTTCTTTTTAAATTCCAGGAAACTGCCTAAATTTCATGTACTAGCAGAAAATATATGTACTCTTTGAAGCTGTCAACAAAAAATGCCTAAACATACCATAACGGTGAAGTGGGTCTCATACTCAAAAAGACTATGCTTCTCAAGGGTGTATGGGTTGTTTGCCAATCTGACCTGAAAATGTTAACAGGAAGAACTAATTAAGGTATTTTAATAGCAGAAAATATTTAAACAAGAAAAGACCTCTAAAAGAAAACTCATCCTATGGCATCTCAGTCAGACAACAGAATGTGCATACCCAGAAGACATCTGAAAGGAAGATATCCAAAGGGGTTATACTGCGAACCAGTATAATATAACGAAGATCAAACTTTTTTCCTTGGAACAGAGCAGGGTGCTCAATATATTTCTGGCATATTTTTGGACCAGTTTCCATGAGACGGATAATGGTAGATAAATTATCAGTTACAGTTGTATCAATAGTCCGTGCCATGTTCCAAGGTTTTAAGATCCACAGATTGTTGAGCCCATCTCTCTTGCGTAGACAATAGTCACCAATAAGTTGAGATAGATGTGTTTCAAGATTATAAGTAGGTTGCAACCATCCAGGAGATCCCTGTGCCTGTTTCAAGGAAAGAAGAGGCAATTTAAAGTTAGTTAACCTGATGCTATTCAAAAAAAGAAAAAAATTAGTTAACCTGTTTCAGAAGAAACATTGACCTTGGTATTAAGTTTTAAGTATCAGTATCCATCCAAAAAAAGTTTTAAGTATCACTACAAATATGATGGTAACTGAAAAAACGAGCATGCAGTTCAATATTATTATAGATAAAATTTTGACTCCTGAAACAAGGTATTGATGTGAGTATTAATATGTAAAATAAGCTAGCTATCTCAACCTTTTGTATGGTATCAGCCAAATGATGTTTCATCACAAGACAAGCCTCAAAAGGAAATTGGTTTACATATTGTTGATCTGTTATTCCCACAACTTTTTTCATCTCTTCATCCACCTGCATACTTGTCCATATAATATCTGCATCCTTCGGCTCGTTTGCTGCAAGCATTTGGGAGAATTAAAAATCTCACAGCAAAAAATGTACACTGAAACCTTAAAAAACTAAACAAATAAAGCTGTCAAATTCTTTCAAAAAATACCACATTCATCAGACACAGATGCTAATCAAATCTAAATAACAATTATGAACCCAACATATAAAAAAAAGACTCAGGTAGATTCAATAATTAACAAATTTATAATGAATTGTATATAAATTGACATTTTAGTCCCTTTTTTATAAATAAAATGTTTTCATTACTTCAATAACAATTCACATCAGATGCACATATTTCAGAGAAAAAAGGTTCAAATACAAAAGAACAAGTTTCCCATGCATGGACAAGAGCACATACTAATCACAAATTCCGGCCGTGTCAAAAATTCTTCCACTTGAGGTATATCAGTGTAAACACATAAAGCACTCCCATCACTGCAACAGACACCACTAGTCAAAGAAGACTCTATGGGCAAAGAAGGTAAACTTCTCGATTGCAATTTATTGTGATGCTTCTCATACTCCTGAGTGAAGTAATGCGGATTAATAAGAAACATGAAGCAGACCACAGTTTAAATGGAAGCAGAAGCAATTCCAATAACAAGATACAATACTTGGATAAAATAATTCTGTGGCGTGTAGAACCAAGCTGTGAGTCTGGCAGAACGCTGCTTCTCCTCTCCAATACCAAATAGGTAATCACGAGTACACTCTTCGCCTTTCTTAACATTCTGGGTTGGCCATAATATTGAATAGCTGAGAAAGAAGGTTAACATGTGTCATGACTCCATATGAATGGTCCTCCACATGCCTTTATTGCAAGAGCAGAAAAATTATATTACAAGGATTGATAGCATGGATTAATCAAGATGTGGCCATGTGGGGACATGCAGCTCTGAGTCTGCAAAGTTTTTTCAGTACAAGATACACAGACACCAATCCTTAAGGATTATTACACACTATCTGACTATAAAACTGCTGAACACAGTAAAGAAAAACAACAAAAAAAGAGTCAAACTGCTCCAACAAGCAGCAGAAGAAAAGGAGTGAGAAGGAAACCTCACTGCTGATGCCAGATTCCCCTCTGGCATGAAGAGAAAAGGAGCCACTCTGAAATTTGGCTCATCACTATGCCGCAAAGCTGAACCTAGTTCATCCATAACATACCTGCCAAGGAACCCCAAAGCTAAAACTTAAAAACATTGTTCATTGGAAAGGTTAACTGAATACAATAAATTTAGCAAACATCTAAACAATGATGATCCCCTAGCATGTTCTCATTTTGTCTAGCACAAATGGTTTGGCCTACAAGCCTTTTTTTTTTTTTTTTTTTGATAAGCTAGCCTGAAAGCCATTTGACTCACAGATTTTTCAATTGTAAGCAGATGCACATGGCTTTTAATGTGAAAGCTTTGTTTAAATACTGATCCTATTATTCACTTTTCTGCAAACATATTCTACCTCCATATGGCTACAAAGTCCTTTGTCTATGAATATTTATCCTTGCTTTCAAGAATTCAACAAAATGCCAAACATGATCTGAAATCTGTATGTCAGTTGCTAAATCAATGTCAAATTGCATACCATACTGGGGTTTCATCAAGCTTTTCCTCATCTGCAAGCCTATATGTCATTAAATATAACCACATTGCATTAAGAACACAATCAGCAAGAGGTTCCTCAGCACTCCATTCAGGCAGACGTGGCTGAAGCATTGAATCAACAACATGCTTTTCAGTTTCTAAGATTTTGGATGCATCAACACCATTCAGTGAGGAAAGAGTGGGAAGGAATTCAAGAATTTCCACAGCACTCTCTCCAAGTGGACCAGGTATATCCACCTGCAGGAACACTCATTTTAAAAGGATATAAGAACTTCCTGCTGTCTCACCCCTGTTTTAGCATCAGTGAGATTACATTGGATAACAGGAGAACAGTTTTCCAACAAAAATACCTCCAAAGATTGCAAGCAATAAAAAGCCTTCAAGATTCCAAACAAATTACTGACTGAATTTTCTTCAATTGGATTCCCTCGAATGTTCAAATGTGAAAGATTTGGCATCTCAAAAGGTGAGAAAGCCTGAACATAAGCAGAACAATAGATAATCAGAAGCTCACCTCACAGCTTGTTTCCACATTTATGATGAATTAAAAAAAAAGGAAAAACATAAAATAAGATGTTAGACCTTATTGATCAAATTATGAATACATCTATTTGAAACGTCAAGCGACGTCACACTTTGCAAAGCGAGGTCACCGTGATGACTATTGCCAGGATTGTCCTTCCCATATACATCTGCACAAAACCCCAATGCCCACTCACCAAAATTACGGGTAAAACGAGAGTTATAGATTTCCAATTTGGGACATCCTCGAAGAATTGCATCTTCCATACCACCATCACTATAAACAAAACAGACACCAGTTAATAGAAAACCTCACAGTAACTCAACATTTTTTCTTTTTCATATATCAACAAGACAAAACCTTTTTTCAAGAACCGGGTTATTGTTCAACCAAAGCGCCTTTAAGTTCTTAAATTTAGTAACTTCCTGGACAAGTTTCTCTGTGTTCTCGAGCTTGTTCCCACACAAACTAAGAGCCATTAAATCCTGGGACCAGAAAAAATAACACATAGATGTAAAGAGCTTAAAGAGCTTTGAACACAAACTGAAATATGTAAAAATAAGATAACGATATGGCTACCGAACCGGAAATTTAGTGGATAAATCGAGAGAAAGGAAGGTATTATCGTCAATTTCAAGCTCCTCGAGCTCCAACCACCTTACAACTCCATCTCCATTAGCTTTCGCGTTTTGAATTTCGCTCTCTAAAACTTCCTCAGCCGTCATTTTCCCGCCGTTTTCAACGGCCTCTTCTAAACCTGCATCATTATCAACGTCCAAGCACATCAGAGCAGCCATCCTCTGCGCCAGCCCCGGCACCTCCTGCAACTGCAACCAATCACAGAACACTATGCTGTCATTAGAAAAAGAACTTCAAAGAAATTCAGATTTTTTTTTTTTAAATGAACCTGTTTGTAGGCGTCGGGGAGGCGAAAAGTCCAGGCATGGTCGACGAGGAAAACGTTGGAGTCTTTAGGCATGGTGTCGGAGGTTAATAACAACCGCCTCTGTCGGCCATCCTCGCATGGTTCGATCTCGAAGTAAGCTCCGCCATCAAATGTTTCCGATGTTAGTTTCTCGAACAGTTTGCGATGAAGTGATTGGGGCAGTCCCGAGGCTGCTAAGAGCAGACCGTGGACTTTCACGAAGTCCTCGTAAGTTTCGATTCTGCCGCAGGTACTAGCGGTTGTCGCCGACATTGGTGTTGGGGGACAGCAAGTATGGTGGAGAGTGAGGTTTTAGGATGGGTGGAGGGTTTTGAGCAGTTAGAGTAAGTTGTTCGAGGTTTTACGGGTTGATAGACCAAATCATTAATTTTAATAATTTATCAAATACAACTTAATTTTAATATTTTCCTTCATTAATATAAATCTTAATTTTAATTTTAATTTGTTTAATAATTTATCAAATACATCTTAATTTTAAAAAGTGTGCTAGCTACCTTCCATTGGTATGCTTTTACCGTTTCCATTTCGTGCTTATACATACAACTTACAATTAAAAAGGAGTTCTGTTAAATAGTGCACCCTTTAACGTTAATCAAAATATTATTTATAGTGATATTTTTCCTCTTAAATGCAATAAGTAATAATTAAAATGATATTTTTAATGTATTGGAAAAAATATTATTTAATATAATAATCTTAGAAAAACATTTTTAAAAAGTACCCATTAATAAAATTCAAAATAAACCATGTTTAAATTTACAAAATAGAAAATTGTGTTTTACCATAAAATATAATTTTCTTTAAAATAATGTTTAAAATAAAAAATGCAACTATTAAAGTTGTTTCTTATTTATCTTTTAGTATTTTATACCAAAAATAATAATTCTTTTTTTGTTTTTATTATGATAAATTTTGCATTGTCATAAATAACAATGCCAACGGAGCAACTGGCTCAAAGCCCAACTCGATTCTTTTAAGCTTGGGCTTGGGTCTTTATAATTTGATATGTAATGGTACTATTAGGATTGTCTTACATGGATCTCAAGCTCAAATATATCAGCTTGGGTTTATTATATAACCCAAGGTCCAAATAGAAAACGGTACGGTAATTTTTTTTTTCACATGATATTTTATAATTTTTTCTCAATTAACATACTATAAATATTGTTTTCCAATTAGCACCCTATAAATAAATTATGTTCCCACAAGAAATGTAATGTTAATTTTTCTAATAAAATTACTACAATATCTTTAATTCAAAGTTAAAAATGTTAATTGGAAAAAAAATTACCTACAACTGTTAATTGAAATTAAAAAAAAAAACCACAAATACCATTTAAGAAGATAAAATTGCCAAAAGTGTAAGTGAAATTTACTCTTTTATTCTTTTAATCAAATTGGAATATAATGTTGGAGGCGATAAAATATTTTCCTTTCTTATATAATAAAATTGGAAACGAGAGAATAGTTATAATTAAGGTCGAACTCTTATCAATCAGTAGTCCACCAAAGAATTATGTTTTCTCGGTTAGTTCTTTGGTAGGCTACTGATCTTATCAGAGTTTTCTTCCATGCGAAAATCATCCAGGAATTTCCATGTAGACAATGCAAAGTGGAAACCAACCTTTATCGACCACTAGTCTACCAAAGAATCTGCAAATGACCAATTTTTCTTCCTTTGGTAGATTACTGCTTTGGGTCAGGGTTGTTCCTCCGTTTGAAAATCATTCAACTTAAATTTGGCCCAAGCACCTTGAGTTTGGGCTATATAGATTTATCGGTCAAATTATCAAATTAATTTTTTTTATTTTTTAAAAATATTAAATTTAATCACTATACAATAAATTATAAAAATTAAATTAGAAATGATTAAAAATTGATAATATTAATTTAATTATTTACGTGTTAAATTTTTTTTGTATATAATTGTAGGGATCTGACACTAAATTAGATAATACGACAATGATAACATAACATTAAAAAATGATGCAATAATTATATTGATGTGATGTTAACTTTTAAACTTAATTTGTAATTATTGAAATAGATTTGATGAATCATCTCCAATCACTACACCATTTTTTTCATTTCAAATTTTCAATTCCCCGTCAATTTTCTAATCCAATTATAATTTAGGGTGATTTTAGAAATAGATATCAATGTTTCAATCTGATTACAATATTAATTTGAAGATTAATCAAGAGACAATCAATAAAAAGGAAATAATCAAAGAGAGAAAATCAAGAATAATGAAACAAATGACTCAAAAACTAATTTGGATTTTTTATTTGTCTCGATTAGGTTAATAAAAAATTTTCATTAAATAATTCTTGAATGTCATGTCATTATTATCACATTATTAAATTGAATGTCGTGTTAATACAATCAAACACCCTATCAACATAAATAATAAAAATTTTTTAATACAATTAATGATTTAACTTAAATTGTTAATTTTGAAAAATATAAAAATTTAATTTTTACAAAATATTATATAATAATTAAAAAATAATTACATAATTTGTTCTAAATTTATCTGTTCATTAGAAAACAAAGTAAAAACGATAGTCCTATCACTGTAACTGGGGTGCCTGATTTAACATATTGATAACACAACCAAATACGTAAGTATAAAGTTGATGGAAATTTACAAAAAGACCAAGTTCTGGCTGTTAAAAGACAACTTGATATTGTGTTGAAGAATCGCTTTTAACTCTCTCACTAACTCGAAATTCGGAGACAAGTAGACAACTGACAGTGACACAAATCAAGACCAAAACCATGAAGGCAACGTGTTGCCTTCCTCAACCGCATGATTGCCACGTGTTGCAATTAAACTGTCGACCGAGTACTTCCAAAAAAATAATCAAAAGCAACAAGACAAATTCAAAATAAATTTTCTTTTATGAACAGTGAAAGGACAAGTAAAACGACCGTTTTTATCATCATCACCCTTTTCATTATTAGCCTGTTATTCTTCTTTTTTAGTATATTATTTGATTGCTAAAAAATTGTTACATTGGTTTTTAATGGACATGTATGCAACTAAAATGTAAGCAAACATTTTGTGTTATTTCATTTATACATTTTTTAAAAAACATTTTTAAAGGATAATCAATTAAAAATAAATTAAATTAGACATAAATAAATTTATGTATTATTCATGAAAATTTAAATAAAATCTTATTCTTTGATAACACTTAATTAACATTTTTTCTTCTCCATATATATATATATATTAATGAAGAAAATTGCTGGTTGAATTGGTCTTCCCTTAATCCGGTACATTAAGTCATTAAAATGTAAATTATAATACTAATAAATTTTAACATGGAAACTGTCAATAAGTTAAAGGCAAGTATGAAAATGGTGTAATTCTCATTAAATAAAAATCTTCCTTAATCAACTGCACAATTTTATGATCAAACATCAATCATAACCGTCCACGTCAGACAAAAGTGTCAACCAAAACCTATGACCAAAAATGAAACATCGTAACCTGGCCTACAACATAGTCCCGCCCGTTTCTTTCTTAATTCGTACAAAACCAAAATATCTTTATCCAGATAATCTCTTCTTTCCTGTACCCTTTCTTTTTCTTTCTTTTTTTTTTGTCTCCCTACAATTTCCAACAAAAAGAATAAAAGAAGAGGAATTTTCCATCAGGATAAGGCTTCCCCATCTTCATTTATTCGGTTCAGTATTTAACTATTTAGAAAATTAAAGAAACTCTTTGTGTGTTTATTTTTTTTATTTTTTCTCTCTCTGTTATCAACAATGGCGGAAATATCGCTACCCCATGTGCACTTCACCAGATATTAATACCCCACTCTTTTGCGCTCTCTTACTTTCTCTGCTCTTTTCATTTCCCAAAACGATGTCTCTTGTTTTCGAAAGGAATGACAATACTAATTCAATCAGACGCTCAGGGTTTATCCACGGGATGGAGTGTATCTCGGTCTATGGTTCGCCAGAGGAGAAAAACGAGGGCCGGAGGGGGTTGTCGTCGGCGGATGAGAGAGAAGAGGAGGATTCGAGGTCTTGTAGTTCGTCGTCAATCGGAAGGAATAGTGATGTTTCCGATGGATCATCATCGGATGGTGAAGATTCAACGGAGGCTGAAGCGCAAAGCGAGCTTAAAGGACCTTTGGATACCATGGATGCTCTAGAGGAGGTTTTGCCTGTGAGGTAATTTTGTTTTAGGAAAAAAAAAACCTTAAAAATTTGGGGTTTTTTCTTTCTGGGTTTTGATCCATCTTGTTTTTTGGTTGATGGGCTTTTGTTAAAAGTTTGTAAGCAAGTTTAGAGGTATAGCTAGGGCAGTTTTAAGTGTTTCTTTTCCTTTGATTTTGTTATAGTGTTTTACAGAATCATCAGAAATATCTATTTTATAACTGCTTACTTGGACCCAAAAGTGAAATTTAATGAGTTTCCATTTCTTCAAGGAAGTTGAATTGGCATTAAAATATATTAGTGGTTTTTTTTTCCCTTCCTTTATTAATTTTTATAAGTGGAGCCTTCAAAAAAAAAAAAAGAAAGTAGAGAAAGGAGGGAGAGGAGACATTATACTAGTGAATCACTGAATCGTGGAAGTGCTGATGCTAGTTCTCAGAATGTTAGTGAAAGGTAGGATGCATTAAATTTTAAAGCATAATAAGTAGAGAAAATATGTGTTTTGACATAATTAGGCTCAGGAACCATAAGCCAAGGAGCATTTTGAACTTAATTTTGAATTACTGGGGGCAATACTAATTTACTTGCTTCTAGTGATGATCTGCTGATGCACTTGTAGATTAAAATATCTTACCACCAATTACCACTTGAAGTTGCACTCTTTGGTAATCTAATGCCATTGGAACAGTTCAGGAATATGCAAATCCATCTTGGAAGATAACCAACTGCTATAAAGCAATAGCTAAGCTGTGCCATTTTTCTTGTTAAGCTTTGCTTGAATAAGCGGAAAATATTTTCTTATATGGACTGTTTTGGATTTTAGACAGTTTTTGTCTGA
Source organism: Theobroma cacao (assembly GCF_000208745.1). Classification (NCBI taxonomy): domain Eukaryota; kingdom Viridiplantae; phylum Streptophyta; class Magnoliopsida; order Malvales; family Malvaceae; genus Theobroma; species Theobroma cacao. The sequence goes on from NC_030858.1 coordinate 3,984,700, forward strand.
TTCCATTGTTAACATTTGGGAGCTTCAATTTCTTGATTTTTGTGGTTTTGCTTTATTTCAGAAGAGGCATATCCAAGTTTTATAATGGCAAATCAAAGTCCTTCACAAGTCTTGCTGACGCAGCTGCTGCTTCCTCCATTAAAGATTTTGCAAAGCCGGACAATCCTTATAATAAGAAACGGAAGAACTTATTAGCTCATAGTTCTTTGTTGTTCAAGAATCACAATCATCCTTTGAGAAGCAGTGGAAGTGAGATATCAAAGAGATTAACTAATTCAAGTCGAAGCACTGTGGCTCTTGGAACCACCCTGGGCAGCTCTGACTCCAACTCAATCTCGTCTTTGCCATCTACCTGTCTTCCACCTTTGCATCCACAGTGTAAAAAATCAACTACCATCAGATCATCATCACCAACTACTCGACCAAACCCTCCTTGTCGGTCTTTCTCCTTGTCTGATCTACAGTTTGTCGCTGCTGCAACTCCTAACATAACTGGTTTAGCTGTTCATAGTGGAGACAAGGACAAAAAACTGCGCTGAATTTAACTCAAGTTTCACTTGCAAAATTGTGAAATTAGAAGTTGCTAAAATTTTTATGGTCTTGGTCTTGAAGACTGTCAGTCTATCACTTGCAGCTTCCTGCCTTGATCTAATGCTTGTACTTGTAGTGCTAGGTATACCATGGCCAGGCATTTTGAGAAGTAATTCCCACTTTACTATTCTCATATCATGTTTGCTGTGACCTAGATAACGATGAGAATACTGTATTGTATAATATGAGATGTAAAATATATTCTCTTCCTAAACAGGAAATGCTGGCCTTTTCTCATGTAACGGTGATATGGGAGTTGCTGTTTACATGTTACTGCAGTACAGTTTTTCCTTTTCCTCCTCCTTACACTCTCTGGTCTCCACCATTGCTTGTGTTATTTCTCTTTGCTGTATGGATGAGATGGTTATAGGACTTTGATGTGTGCTTTAGAGTGGCCTGGTGACTGATTTCCTAGCATCCTTAGTATAGCTCGCCCTTGTGGTACTTGATTTTTGCTAATTCCTTGTCTGTGCTGTGTGTCCGCGGAATTTGCTAAATAGGTCATCAGCAGCGTGGAATTGATCCTTTTTTAGCTAATTCTGCTCTTGATAGTTTATGTAGTGGAACTTGGGAAAAGTTTAGCAAGTTGCAGACAACTGGAAAAGAGAAATAACCTTAGAAATGTTTTCAACTTTCGTTTTGTTCCTTTCGGAATTGCATTCTAGCTCTCTATTAAGAGGGAAAGTTATGGAGAAGTTCAATCTTGTTTCCTGGCTATGCTGTTAGTTTAATATCCATTTTGTCAAATGATAATCTTCTTGCAAGTTTAAAGACCACTGTATTTGACTTGATGAACGATGATGTTTACACCAAAGCTATAGCTATTGGAAGTCAGATGATGGTTGCACCCGCATCTGAACATGTCTTGTGCAGGTATGCACATGCATATGTGGTTGCATACACGGACCAAGGAGAAAGGGTTGTCATAAGGAATAATCTTACGGTACTGCAAAACGTCATGTTCTGTTTTTAGAGATATTGTGGTTCCTTGAACAAGAGAGATAGCTGATCGGAACAACAAAACTGATGTTATGATGGACATATATGGATCAAAAAGAAGTTCACAACGACATCGAATTACAGACAGCAATGCCAAGCATGTGCAGAAAATCTTAAGCACAAAATATTGTATCTTTCCTTGTGTTGTTGCAGATTTATATCAAGTTATGACAGAAGGCTTGTTTAGTGGACAATAATCACTTGAGTAAAGTAGCATGTTTGCGTAAATTTATCTGAACAATGAACGAGGTTTTAACATTTTGTGTGATATTTAGATATAAGATATAACTATAGTTCTTTAATTTCGTTTAGAATCAGAGAATGTCATATTTGAGCATTGATTAACAGGAGACTACATTATAGCAATTAATCTGAGAGCTGTTCACCCAGAAGTTGTTTAAATTCATTAGATGTCAGAATTATGCTGTACGATGAGGCAATCTAGCATACGAAGATGCTGATATCATTTTTTCAAAGGACTAAATGGATAAACATTACTGCCTAAACTTGCTGTTTCAGACACCAGCTATGACTTGGGTTTTATTCCATTTCAGCTTCTTCATGTGGAATGTAATAGTGTTCTTACCAAAAGATAAACCTGGAATACCTCCTGAAACCATTTTGCAGATTGGTGAATGAATTATTATTTTCTTTATCTGGTTAGACAGTTGTAAATTTTCTTCAATGCCAAATAACTTGATACTCTGAAACGGAAAGATGATAAATGATCCCAACTCTGATTGCCATATAAAGCCTGCAGACTCATTAATTATACCTTGCCACAAAGAATTTCTTTCTTGAAAAGGCATAAAAGCCAACAAAGATTCTGGTGGTATAAGCATCACTTCGATAAGAACAACATTATGATTCTAGGTCAACCTTAGTTTGCCTGTGCACTGGCTGTGCTTATAAGTTGGCCTGGACTGGAGTAAGAGAAGTCAAAAGGCTGTTCTGTGGGGGCCCTTTGATTTTACCTGTGCTGGTTGGTGGTAGAGAAGGCATACTTACGGAGGGAAATCCAGTCCCATCTGAGAATCAGGTTTTTTTCTGGTTGCCCAATCCACTGCATCGCATTCATGGCCAAATGATAGCATATATTGTTCTGCAGTTACATTTTCTTTAACCATTCACCCTTCTCTTTTCTTGTTCTCGTCCCAGTCTGAAGTTAGTGATTACAATGGTTATTATACAGGGTCCTGGTACCTCCTGGTCGCCTCTATAAACTAAGGCACCGCTGATTATTTACCATTTGCTGAAATTGATGGCTCCTCCATCTTTTGTTTCACAAGAGGAATTCAATGTGTTTCATACGATTGATCGGAAGCTATACACTCTGCTCGTTATCAACCTTTGGCGGGATCCCGTAGAGTCTATGCAGGTTATAGCCCTATGGCTCTGGCTGGAGAGGGTGGGCTTCAAAAATGTTGTGCAGAAGATATTGTCCTTGCCTTATATATTGACAAATGAACTTGCAGATGAGGCAGTCACATGCCTCGACGTTATTAACAATGACCAATTAGCTTCCTTGTCCGAGGGCAACGATATCCCTTTGATGCAAAGCCTGATCGACAGAGATCTCTCTCTCCAATTCTTTAATAAACACCGGCTGATTGCAACTCAAGGTATTGCAAGAATTGTTAATGAAGTATGTATCAGAGCGTTAAGGGACATTATGCAACATGCCATCGAAAGAAATGCTACCCGAAGCTTAGCTGATAGCCAGAAAGTAATGTCACATTCTTTACAGCAACCGACGGTTCAGCCCGGATTACCTCAGGTGGGGTTTGGTCCAGGTGCTGATGTGGAACTACCTTGGACCCAAGAATCTGAAGTTCCACCCGACGACAGGACTATGTTTGTTACATTCTCTAAGGGCTACCCTGTACATGAATGGGAAGTCAGAGAATTCTTCACCAGGGCTTATGGGGATTGCATAGAGTCCTTGCACATGCAAGAAGTTCCGCCTGACGAGCAATCGCTCTTTGCTCGCATTGTTTTTCGCTCAGAATCAGCCATTGAAATCATCCTTAGCGGTATGAGCAAAGCAAAATTTACTATCAATGGGAAGCATGTGTGGGCTCGGAAATTTGTGCCAAAACGTCTCAAGCCTTCATTGCCAGCAGCACCACCAGTGAATTTGCCAGTTTGATTTGGGTTATGATCATAATTTCTTTATGTAGGAGGGGTTCAACAATCTTCTTTGAAATCTGGGGAAATTCAGTAGCATGGAGATTGAAGTAATTCTCATGGAAAAAATGATCAATTTGGATGCTGTAAACTCAAACTTGGAAAAGGGAAGGAATGAAATTGGAAATGGAATTTGATTTTAATGATCTACTGTCTTTTTCTGACGTGATCTCTTAAAATATATTTACGTAATTCATAAATAAAATATGAAAAGGTATTTAATTGAAAACGACAAAAAATAATAATTTAAAACTTTTATTATCTAAAAATCATTAATTTTAATTTTAAAATGTGATGAAATTCACAATCATGTATCTTTAAAATTATTATATAACTATAGTATATTGATCATGTATCATATGTTAAAATTATGACATCATGATCGTATATTAATCATGCACAATGGGTTATTCAATCATACTTTATGTAAGTATAAGGAACAAACAAAATATATAGAGTACTTAAACTTAATTGAGCAATATTAAGGCTCATCCTATTTTATGCACAAAACATGCTTTTCAAGGTGAAATATCTCAAGCTAAGAATAAATTAGTAATATTATCTCACCTAAAAAGTATTAACTTCTTACACTAAAATATATATATTCACCACATTATTTCAAAAACAGATACATATAAAGAAGTGTTAAAAGATTAATTTTTTTTAAATGTCATGGATTCCACATTAATAAGAGATAAGATAAATCTCGAATATATAAATATAAGCCTTCCTCCATACATTAAGTATGTTTTTATTATTGGAAACGTGAGCTTATGATAAGTAATATAAAAGTAAAACCCAAATATTTATTAAGATAAGAACTTTATGAGAGATACAAAGATCGATGTAGACTCTTACTATTTTTACAATTGAATGGAGTAGAATGTTACAAATCTCATATAAATAAAAATTTGTTTTTGAGCCCACTAATGGCCAAGGCCAGGGAGAAAGATTAACTCAAGGTTTGGTAATTAATTCTATTTCAATGGTTTGAAAGTCCACAGTATTTTAATTTGGATGAAAGACACCTTTAAAGTTGTTTCAAAGATAATATATATTCACTTATTTTGATCGGGTTTTAGAGATAGATTATAGAAATATTTGTACATTTAACATAATAATTAAATGATTTAGGACTATTTTCTCTTACATTGTTTAAGTTGCTTTTGTCCATTTTCAATCTCAATTAATTCTTGGAAATAATTGACTTAAGAGTGGAAAAGGGTCAATGTTTTAGCGTGAGAAAGAAAGAGAAGAAACCGAGCTGGCTGACCTACAAGATCCGGTTCAAGAATTAAGTCTAGCAAAAATATTAAATACAATATGTTCTAAAAATATAAACTTATAATATCCTTAAGAAGTTGCATGCTAAATTAAAAAAAGACAAAGTCAAATAGAGAAATATTTGGAATAAAGTTCGAAATTGATTCACATACACATTAATACTTCTAACGTGAAAAAAGCAAATGAAAAATAAATACTGTTCAAAATTAATCAAACACTAATTTAAAAAAAAAAGCAAAGAAATTTTATTGAAAAAATCCGTTTGGAAAGCATGAAAATATTTTCAACAATTTTTGAGTAATTGATTGAAGGAAAATGCATTAAAAAAGTAAAACTTTTTCGGGGTCAACAGAAAATAAGCCCGTTAACTTCCAAGTCCCTCTCCGTCCTGACTCTTTCGCCCTCTCCCCTCCCTTGTGTTCCCAACCCATGTTCTCTCTCACTTGATCTGCTACTTCTCCTTCCTCCTCTCACCATTGCGGGCGGCATCTCAGGTCTTCGTGACCAGCAATCATTCCTTTCTTCCTTTTCTTTTTTTTTTGCTATCAAAACTGTGTCTCTCTCTCCCTCTCTCCAAATGCCGACAACCTCGCACTCTCTTTTCCTTTTTTCTTTTCCTGCTTTTTTCTTTCTCTTTCTCAAAAGAAAACTCTTTTTATTTTCAATAACCTTCCCCTTTCAAGATCTGCGAGCTTACTACAAAAATTCAAAGCCAACCATCTATACTTGGATGAGAAGTACTCTCTAGCAACGGAGAAGATCTCTAATTTTTGGATTCCAAGATTCAAGTCATCGTATAGGACGTGTTCCTGTGAGATAAGCTACGTATAATGAAACAGAACACATCTAAATCTAACAAGAACAATTAAAGTTTAGAGTTATTTCCTTTCGAAACACATGGCTCTTGCACAATCTCCATATAAAGCTATCTGGTTTTCCAAAAATCTCAACAAGCATTGATTGTCCGTCCTTATTGGATAAACTTCACTCTAACTATACATATCAATATCAAAAGTAAAATCAATTTATTTCTCTATCAATTTTCAAATCAGTAACATAATATTTAAATACGAATCTTGATGATTTACACATGTTATGAAATTGGAGCTAACAAATATTGTTTTTCATTTTTATTTTATTTTTGTATAACTCACCATTAAAATATATTTCATTTTTCAAACATTAAACACAATTTTTTAAAAAAATTATTATAAAAATTTTTAATTTTTTAATTTATATGTTAATAAAATTATTATATGTTATGAATCTTTTACTTATTAGTTAAGTTTAATATATTAATTTTAAAATTTTTTAACTCTTATTCCTCTTTATCTTTGACTTTTCAAAAAAAGTTGGCTAATTTTATTCCTGATTTTCAAAACTATTTTTATGTTTTGTCTTTTCTGCGATGGTTTGTTGCTTTCGAAAATGTATATTATGCAGATTGTAGGCTTGTTATATAAGTGATTAATGCAGGTTTGTATACAGGGGATTTTATGTAAATTTAGGATCTCTTGAGTGAAGCTTTCTTCCTTTTGGTAAAATGTGTTTCTGTTCTCAAATTTGTACTTCCATCTCAAATGTTTCAGTTCTAAAATTTATTGCTTGAGAAAAAAAAATAAAAGATAGAAAAAGTTCCGGTAGACCACTTTATCTTTCCTTGATTGACGTTAATAAAGGAGGAGCACATGCTGAACTTAGCAGTAGAATTGATTTTACTTAAAATTAGTAAACCATAATTAATCCCCTAAAAATAATTTTTTTATCATGTATGTAATTTGAGTGATCTATCATATTTGTAGAGTTTAATTAAATTGGTAAGGTATTACCTTTTTATAAAAAAAATTATAATGTTTTTTAAGATAAAATTTCTTTTGAAAATGAATAGTAAAAATTATTTTTCATAAGATAATTTAAATAATTAAAAATATTTTTGATAATTTATCTAAATAAAAAATATTAAACTATACTAAAGCTTAGAGGGAACATTAAAGAAAAAAGCAACCGAAAAAATCCCTGCTGTACAGGAAAGCGAAAACCCTTGTTTTTGTCAGTGTAAAAAGGTCATCGTACGTTACACATGCACCAAATTTCAGCAATTTCACTCTCACTAAATCAAACTTGTTGCTCCATTGAAGTCGTCTGAGCCTGAGCCATAAGTGATGGGGCCGATGCCCGCGGTGCTGCATGAAGGAGGAAGTCGTTCCAACAATTTTTTATCTTATTTTGTAGTTCCTGAGCGTAGATTAAAGTAAAAATGTAAAAAAGCAACAGCACAAGTGCAAGTATCCATATAACCAAGAGAAAATAGCCTATAGGGGGGGGCAAGGACCATTAGCAGTAAGTCACATGCCAGAATTCCAAAACCAATACATATTTGGTTTATAACTGGCACAAGTGAAGAGCGGTTTGGGAGTCAAGCTTGTACAATTACGGCGCCCATCGCAACTAAAGCGCTGTTTAACATCGTCACAATGAAAAGCATCATTATTAGACCGTGCGTTTCGAACGGAGATGTGTCCTTTCCTCCGTACTGCAGTTGAAGGAGGGCGAGCAGCACAAGGAGAATGGAACATACGGTACGGTAGATTTTTGCGAGAGTACTAGTTCCTTGGTCGCTGTACAAATAAAAGAGAACGTGATTGATTTGTTGGCAATTAAAAAAGAATGGAACGAACACAAAAGAATTGTTTTTTCTTAGTGTAAAGCTTGAGAGATTAAGGACTTGAGAGCAGAGAGAAGCATTTCGTCAGGACCAGTTTTGGTGTGTAAGTATGCCAGAATGAGAAGGCTTTCTAGCGTATGAAAAATTTAGAGAAAGAAGGGTATTTGACCTTCAAGCTTTCCCCTACCAAATCGAAGGGCAATTATCGTTCTCCAAGTCTATTTGAGGGATAGTGGAATTGGAAGTTTGCCCATCTGACGGATTTTAACAGGAAGAACTAAATAAGGTACCGTACATAAACGAGAAAAGCCCAAGAAAGGCAGGGCCTGGCCGTTGGACTGAAGCTATATAAGTTGTATGTTCCCTATGAATTTGTTCAGTGAGTTTGCTTGGGCACAACAAATGGTAGTGGTTCAATGATAAAATGTGCTCAGATTAAAAGGAAGGCAATGGTAAGCTACAGTGCTTACATTTACAAACTGCTTAGGATCAGTAACTAGTTAATGAGAAGTGAGAAAGAAATCTGCAATAGTTCACTAACCTTTGGTAAGTTGATTGGCTGACTGGCATTTCTCAGAGAACATGTGAGAATTGATTTGCTTGCAATTAAAAAAGAGAATGGATCCAACTAAAAAAAGATTGTTTTTCTTCAGGAAAATGTAATGGGGAATTTTGGCTGGAAGTCCGAGGAGGTACTGAAGTGAGAACGAGACATGGAGATGCTGCTTATTATACGACTAGCGCGGAAAGTAGTTCCATAAGAAGTTTCCCCCAGATTTTCTAAAAGCCTAAAAATTTTCCCCTGTTGCATAGCCGAACTTGTTCGTCTTCCATGACGTAACAACGTAAGATTTACCATTTAAAGTAAGATTCCTAGTGCTCCGCTATTGGGCTGCAGATTCGACAATACTCCTAATTAAAAAACCAACTGCAAATTCGAAAATACCCCTAAGAAACCAAATCACGACTCACGACGACTTCAAAGGTTTTTGTTTTCTGTCGTCAAAGAAATAAGAAGAATGTTTGCTTTTTGTTCATCATTTCACTTTCTCACGCAACAAATTAATTAAATATTATATTCACGAAAAAAAAAAAATCTATTTAGGGGAAGTACTAAAAAGGACTTCCTTGCTTAACATTTGGCTCCATCTAAGTAAAGTCCACATAAGGAAAGGTAGATAATGTCGCCATTGGCCATTGCCACTCCTCTTTCCCTACGCGTCATCTTCATGCTCCCCTTACCACCTCAATTACAAATCTCATGTTGTTTCAATTCAAATTTGGCCTTTTGTCCTTTTTTCTCCATCCATATTTTCTTTTCCTTTTCCAACATTCAATTTAAATCTAATCACATCTACATAAAAGTTTATTACAAATATTAACATATTCAATATTTTAATATTTTAAAAGACTGAAAATAAAACCCAAATCTAAGAGCCACATATTCAAAATTTTAATATTTTAAAAGATTGAAAATAAAACCCAAATCTAAGAGCCAATTACTTTGTGAGAGGCTCACAGGGTGAAATGATATCTATACTGACTTAACTATATGACAAGGTCAATTACTTTGTCAATCTCATTTCATAAATTCATTAATAATATAAAACATTCCTAACAACCAAATAAATAAAAATCAATTAAATTCAAAATATGAACTTACTTACTTACATGTTAGCATTTTTTTTGTATGATAAACGAATCTCATAAAATTTTCAAAGTCAATGTTTTCAAAGTTTTTTACTTCATTCAACTGCTAAAAATATGTTTGCTCTTAAACACACATAGAATTTGACATTATTGAAATATCTCATTTCAAGTTTATCTCAGATGATTTAAACAAGAGAAAAAAGAATTTGACATTATTGAAATATCTCATTTCAAGTTTATCTAAGATGATTTAAACAAGAGAAAAAAGAATTTGACATTATTGAAATATCTTATTTCAAATATATCTCAGATGATATAAACAAGAGAAAAAAGTTAAAAAAAATTAGTAGTAAAAATAATTACTATAATTTATACAATTACACTTTTTTGTTTCATTGTTAGCAAACAAACATGTAACTAATTATATACATATCACTAAATCAAATTGACTATGAAAAAAAAATAAAACATTTACATGCATTTTAGATCACTAAATCAATTTGATTATAAAAAAAACACTTACAGGCATGTGGGTGTCCTATTTAAGCTAAGAAATAGTCTTATCTTTTTTTTTTATAGCAAATTGGGCATTGAAAATTACAAATAATCAAAAAGAGTTTGTTATATTTAAAGAAAGTCAAGTTTTTGACTTGATACTTGGCAGAGTGTTTTGTTTGAACTTGAAGTCTAATGGGATTGGCTTGTGATTGGATTTTTGGGTATTTGTTTGGGCTTGAGGTCTAATGGGATTGGCTTATGGTTGGGTTTTTGGGAGTAAGATTGAGATCTGGACTGACTTTGGATTTTTTTTTCTCAAGGTCGATGTTCTAAATTTTTTGACTTTTTATATGTAAGTATTTATAAAAAATATTTTTTGTTTATTCAATTAGTTATTTATCTCATATTATTTTATTTTTCAATGTTAAATGTAATTAATGTAAAGGTGCATAATAGCTAGCTAAAGATATATATTTTTGAGAGAGATTGAGTTACTACATATTTTATTTTTCAAGTGTTAAATGTAGCTACAGTAAACTGGCTAAAGATAAGGTTTTAAGGGAGATTAAGTTACTACATATTCAATTTTACAGTATTAAGTGTAACTAATGAAAAGTGGTATAAATCAACTACTGAAAGATAAAATTTTAAGAGAGATTGAGTTACTACATATTTTACCATAAGTTTAGAGATTTTGTTTAATGTTTTATTTTGTATTGAGGCTATTTATAGATATGTTTTTATATGGAAGCACCATCACAAATATCACAATGATGACTACAATAGCAATAGTTATCTATTTTGTAAAATAATATTTTGTACATGTCAATATACATTAACAATTAAACATTATAATATAATTACTATTACATATCTATTTTATAAAGTATTCTCAATTTAATTGATAAAAATTTTACCATCCCGAACATATCGCATAGAAAACAGACTTAGCATAATTAGATTCAAAGTTCACTTTTTGAATGTCCTTTGATCCCCTGCTCAGTTTGTTTTGTTGATGTAGATTTTTGGTGTGAGAAGTAACACTTCGATTTTTTGGCATTTAGGGAGCTTTAGTTATTAAAACTTGAAATAAAAAAAAAAAGGATCATGTTTCTGAAGAAAATGGAAAAACCAAAATATCAAAGAGGTCAAAGGAGTTGCGTTCTGATTTCTATTAATTGCTAGCTAGCACTCTGCTATCAACCTTCTTATAGACACCTATTTCAAAAAATAAGAAATAAATAAAAAAGTAAAAATAAAAAAAATGATGAATGAACAGAAAGGGTCTGAGCGTGTGCTCAGCCCCTTCTCCAGTCCATCATTACAGGGCATTAATGCCCTTAAAAGGTAGCCGGATTTGGGGAGGAGTGGTCACCTTCGGTTACCAACCCCTATTATTTGCCAGAGCCTTGTGAAATCATGCTCAAAAGAGCATGATTTCACCTCTGGATTGTCCAAAGATTTGGACAATCCAATTCTTAAAATGAGGGGTTTCTAACCGATGTAGAGAAAAAAAGAAAAAGCCAGATCCAAAAAAACACCAATCCTGCAAAAACAAAAAAACTAGATCCATCAACAAAAAATCTCAAACAACTGAGACCTGCAAATCCAAAATACCCTAATTTTTTACCAGCAGACTACCCTAGCCACAATAACAAAAAATCTAAATCCACAATCCACAATCCACAATAAAAAATGCAAAAAAAGAAACGAAAATGAGAGAAATGAGTGAGTCTTGGGGGACTTTTTTGGGTCTGGGTTTTTAGGATTAAATCTTGATTGTTTGGGTTTATCGGTTAAAGCTTGGAAGGGAGAGTTTAGGTGGCTGCTGCCGGTAATGAAGGGGGAAAGCCTTGGGTGTTTCGCTAATTAGGAAAGGAGTGTTTCTTGAGGCTGCCGGTTAAGGGGGAAAAGAATAGAGAGAGAGGCCTGATTTTGGGTGACTAGAGGCACAAAAGGGGAGGATCTAGGCTAGATCCGCCAATCGAAAGGAGAGAAGGTTTCAAGGGAGAGGGGGGGCTAAAGTTTCACCGATCGACGGTGAGGAAAATGGTGGAAGTGACGGCAACGGTGAGAGAGGGAGAAGGGGGTTGCGGTTGAGGCTAGAGAGAAGGGAGAGCATTTGGGGTTAGAGAGAGAAAATGGAAAGAAGAAAATAAAGAGGAAGAAAAAAAGAAACTTTTATACCAGACAGAAGAGAGCAAAACAACACCGTTTTAGCGGAGTGGGGGAACTGAAAAGGTCTAGGCCTAAACGACGCCGTTTTGAGTGGCTCTATAGGCACCAAACAGTGCATTTCGGGCTTGATATAGTGGGCTTAGGGAGCAGATTTGGTGCTGCGATCTTGGGCTCCATGCGAGCTTGTGGGCTGGCCCAATCTCAGCCTGGTAAGGTATAATTATCCTTTTTTGTTTGGGTTTATTTTAGTTGATATTGGATCTAGCTTATCTTGCTTAATTAAAATGAATTTATTTTTCTAGGAGAAGAATATATATAAAATATGATTATCTATTTTAGTGTTAGACAGTCAAAACAAACTAAAAAATCAATCAAAAAATAATTGTAATAATAATAAAAAATAGTAAAAATGCATAGTTATAAAGAACATATATTTAGATAAGTAAATAAAAAAATAATAAAAAGATATATTTTTATGAAAGAAAGTTACTTTTTTTTTGTAATATATATATATATTATATATATATTAATTAAAAAANGATGATAATTATAATAATAAAATATATATTTTGGACCGTTAAGAAAGATTCCAAGTTTGGTAAAAAAAAATCAATCAATGAAATAAAGGAAAAGTGAAATAAAAGAAAAAGACCAAATAAAAAATTATTAAGTATAAAATATAATGTTTGATTTGGAATCAATATCGATGATGGGATGTCCAATCGGAACGCGAGAAGTCACAATTTCGAGTAAATTTTCCTAGGTTAAGAATTTTGATTAGGACCCCACCAATATGATGGGAGGGTCTCGATTCGAAATTTCGAAATTTCGAAATTCTAATTATTTTTTTTTTTTTTTTTTTTATTTTTTTTTTTTTTTTTTTAAGTAAAAAAAAAAAAACTTAAATATATTTAATAACCAATTAATCAAAGTCTACAAGTAAAAGAAATGAGAAATTAATAAATTTGTTAATCATAATAATACAAAAACGGATAGAATACACATGCATAAATAACAATGATTACGGATAATAAAAAATATATGTGGTTTAAGAATATGATTTTAAGGGAGTTTTATATAGTAAAATGAATAAATACATACATAATAAAATATATGACGAAATAGAAATGGTTGTATAAAAACAATAAATAAATGTGAAATATTTTGTTCATGATAATTAAGCTCAAAGAAAAGTATTAAATAAGAAACGAACATCGAATTTATGAGTATGTCGCATATCATTGTTACATTTTTAAATGTCATGGCATATAGACATATTCTGTATATGGGCAGAATCCCGATGATGGGACTTTTCGAAAAAGCTTGCGAAGGCGAGCTTTATCGGTAAACTCCCTAGGTGAAAAAATACCTCTGAATTCCACCAGTACGATGGAAGGGTCCGAAAAAATATCTTTAATACAAAGCTTTTACTCATATTAGGATTTGCATTCATGAAAGCACTATTTTTTTATTCACAAACGACTATCCCGATGATGAGATTTACCCAGTAAGCTTGCGAATGTGAGTTTCTAAGGTATTTATCTAGGTGAGAGAATACTCTCGGATCCCACCAGTATGATGGGCGGATTCGAAAAGTACGCTCAATAAAAAGTTTTCGTTTGGCATTATCTTGATTTGATGCCATACATTTCACGATTGCATCATGTGTGCGCCAAACCCGTAAAATATTTTGACTTGATTAATGGAATAAAAGACAAATTAAATAAATAACAATTAAAGAAACATAAGAATAAAATTAATGGGTTAGGATAATATATGATTAAATGGTACCGTTTATGGAATGGGCGTCACATGGGCGCTAATCCTTCCCCGTGCGTAACCGTACTCCCGAACCTAAATCTAAAATATATGTGGACCAATTTATCATTTTTTTGACGGACCAAAAATTAATTTTAGATTTCGTTGAGTAGGACAAAATAGGGTGGCCAATCACACTTAAAAAAAAAATTGGTGGCGACTCTCAAGATATTTAAGTTTCACCCACGTCTAGCGGTCGAGTTCTCGAATCCCGCACGTTACGACACTTCTTTTTTTTTTTTTTTGCTTTTAATGATCTGTTCTGTTGCCTAGAATCTCCTGAAGGGCAGAGCTTAGTCAGGCTTCTTTCCCCTTGTCTTTCATGAAATAATTATATTTTATTTCGATTATATTAGCTTGCTTGCCATTGTGAAACTTTATTTTTTTTTAAAAAAAAATCTATTATATAAGAAAAAGGAAACTCATTTGAGGTTTTCTCTTTTAATCATGTAAAAATTATTAAAAAATATATATTAAAGAAAGAAGCTATTAAAAAAAGGTAAAAAAGTATTAAAGAAAAAAAAAGAGAGATAAAAAGAGATCTGTGTGCAATGTACCTTTCTTAAAGGTACGTATACTTCTCCATGGCTTCAGTGATTTTAACTCAAGAAATTTCAGTAATGAAGTACTACTGATAGTTTAGTCTTTTGTGTTAAAATTTTATTAAAACTGGCTTTTATTGTGTTTGGTTTTCCTTGGGAATTGATTTTTAGTTTTGGTCGGTTGAAAAATGGAGCCGGCGCCTAATGGCGAAGAACCCACTTCCTGGATGAGCTCTACAACATAAACTTGATGCCAGCAGAGTTGTTCCTCAAGTTTAGAAAAGAAATTCAGGGATTTCGAGTTGGTGTCAATTTGGAGGTTATTTTTCTCTTCTTTTATTTTACAATCTTCGATTGTTCCATCCATATGCTATTAATTCTCGTTATTCTTTTTGTATGTGAACGGGGGTGTCTTTTTGTTTGGTCACAATGAATTTATGTATGGAGCTTAGTTAGTCATGTAAGCTTCAGGCATAAGCCCATTAAAGGAGTTTTTTTTAGTTGTCTTATCTTCTTTTTTTCCAAAATGCTGCTTTTACTTGGAAAATGATGCTTACTTTTACTAAAGATATGTATAAACTGTACATGTCGTTGTTATTTTTTACCTATTGAGTATTTATATCTTAGTTTTGCTTCATTTCTACAATGCTCCAACCAATGATTTCCAAACAAAGCTTGTGCTGAAGCCTTTTATCTCCTGATCGCAGGTGGAAGTTTGCATATGAGCCTATATATCAAGATGTACGCCTTCTTTCGAAAAAGATACCTCTGACCAAATTTCTTAATATCCAGGTCGGATCTACTATCCTTTATCCATTTTGGCTTGCAAGATTAGCTAAACTCTATATTAGTCATGGCATACATGTAGAAATCTATTTAAAATTTGACATGTTCTGTAGGAGTGTCGGTAACGCTATTTGTTCTTTGTTTATTCCCAAAAGAAAAAGAACATTATTGGTTCTTCCAAGGGCGGAGGGTAAAGCCAGCAATGGCCCCCCCAAATTTTTTAAAAATATTTATTTTTTATATATATTTTATCAATGATCTCTCCAAAATTTTTTAAAATTTTTATTTATTATATATTATTAATGACTCACTCAAAATGAATTTTTTATTTAATAATTAATATAAATAAAAAAATTAAACAACCTAACAAAGTTACTTAACTTTATTTTAATTTAAGTTTCTCTACACCTCTTTCTCTTTTTCTTTTTCTCTTCTCTTTTGTGTCTTTTTATTTTTATTTCTTTTTTTTTATAACTCACTATTAAAACACATTTTATTTTTCAAAAGAGATTTATGAGTTTGTGAGTTTAGATAAGGAAAGACAGAGATCACCCACCACTATTGTGTAAAATTAAGAAGAGATAAAGTTTTCTTTTACTTTTTTCTTTATATTTATATTATTTAACTATTATATGAAATCCTATATTTCGTATTTAATTATTTATATTTTATTTTTTAAGTTTAAATATAAATAAATAAGAATATTGAATGTTGATTATTTTTTTTTTTTCAAGTTTGATTAAAATATGAATAAATTGAAAACAATTGACAAATTTTTTAACAGAAAAGAAGTAGATCATTCAAATGATTTTCTTACACTTGAGCCACCAAACCTTAATACTTCAACGTTTAACCTAGAAAACATCGTCGAGCACAACTTTCTTAAATAATTATTATAATTTTTTTTTAAATTTTTTTATTTATATGTTATATAAAATTATTTTTTATTATGAATTTTATGATCGTTAGTTAAATTTAACATATCAGTTTTAAAAATTTTTAACTTTTATTTTTTTTTATCTTTGACCTCCCAACAAAAATTGGTTAGCTCCGTCCTTAGGTTCTTCATGCATGACTTGCGCGTATTTCGTAATGGTTATGCTAAAGTTTTTGGAAATAGGTAGGCATAGGCCAGAATTTCAAGTTAAATGCAACTGGTTGGAAATGGAAGCTCACCACCTGTTTGGGTGGAGATGGAGTTTCTCGGATTCGGAATAAGACAACACTTGGCTTGGTTCCTGGCCTGGATTTTCGATTTGGGTGGAGAGCTGATTATGTTCTTCCAGAAATTACAGGGCAAGTTCCTTGATGTTCTATGAACTTGTATTTAAGAATATTATGTAAGCAATAGGAAGAAGTGATAAGCTCATGTCTAGAATAGTAGAATAGTCTTTGATGTTAAGCTTGCCAAAACTATCCCCTACAATTTTGTTGAAAGTTGTGCAGGTTATGTTCCTTGATCTTCTATGAACTTATGATTAAGATGTTTCCAGGAAACTTAAAGAGCTATTGACTCGCATTTAGTATATTCATGACGTTATAATACATGCGCTTTCAAAATAAATCACCAGAACTTTTAACGGCACGCCTCTCCTTCTTATGTTGATTTTTTTAACCATAGATTATTGATTTAATTTCATCTCATGTTGTTTCAAATCAACTCCAGCTTTTGTGTTTTTCCTCCATCCATATTTTCTTTTCAATTCAATACCACCCTTCTGATTTTTTTTCTCCATCCATATTTTCTGTTCTCTTTTCCGACATTCAATTTAAATCTAATCGCATCTACATAAAGCTTATTACAATTATTAACATATTCTAAATTTTAATATTTTAAAAAACTGAAAATAAAACCCAAAATCTAAGATTTATCATAAAATATGTTAAGAGAAAAATGAAAATAAACACACATAAAATTTATCAATCATCTAAAATTTATGAACATAAACAACAAGAAAAAGTTAAGCATAAAATTTATGAACATAAACAACAGGAAAAAGTTAAGAAAAAATAGTAGTAAAAAAAAGTATTATAATTTATACAATTATACTTTTTTGCTTTACCACCAGCAAGCAAACATATAATCGATTATACAACTTCAAATCACGAAATCAATTTGACTATGAAAAAAAATAAAACACTTACATGTATTTTAGATTACTAAATCAACTTGATTATGAAAAAAAAAAGAAAACATCCTATTTAAACGAATAAATAGTCTCATGTAAGCTTTTTATCGCAAATTGGATATTAAAAATTATGAATAAAAAAAAGTTTTTTATATTTAAAAAAAGTTACAAAGAGTTTTTAGCTTGACACTTGACAGAGTTCTTAGTTTAACACAAACTTGTTGGGGCATGGGCTTGAAATCTAATGGGATTGGTTTGTGGTTAGGTTTTTAAGTGTAAGATTGAGATATGAGATTGGGTTTGAATTATATTTTTTTTTCTCTTACTATTGATGTTCTAAATTTTCTTTGACTTTTTATATGTAAATATTTATAAAAAATAATTTTTCTTTATTTCATTATTTATTATCTCATATTATTTTATTTTTCAATGTTAAATGCAATTAATGTAAACGGGTGCATATCAACTAGTTAAAGATGGAGTTTTGAGAGAGATTGAGTTACTATATATTTTATTTTTCAATATTAAATGTAATTAATGAAAAGTGATGTAGATCAACTAATTAAAAATAGAAGTTTAAGAGAGATTGAGTTATTACATATTTTGCAGTAAGTTAAGAGATTTTATTTAAAATTTTATTTTGTCTATTTATAGATGTATTTTTATATAGAAGCATCACCGTGTGAGGCTATGTATAGATGTGTTTTTATATGAGAGCATTATTGTAAATATTATACTGATAACGGCAATAACAACAGTTATATATTTTGTATATATCAATATATATAAATAATTAAATATAATAATATAATTATTATTATATATTTACTTTACAAAATATTCTCAATTCAATTAAAAAAAAAATCTATCCTCTCAAACATATCACACACTCAGGTGGCGGACTTCCAAATTAGTATATGACTTCTCCCGTCAAGAAACGCATAAAATATTTAGCAAACATCCCACGTTAGCCCCAAGTCGTAGGTCGAAAGTAGATTTTTGGTGTCAGAAGTAAAATGTTGGTTTTTTGGCCTTTAGGGAACTTTAAATTTGAAATCAAATGAGTTTGGTTCTGATTTCTATTAACCTTTTTTTTTTTTTTGCTTATATTGTATTTTGATCATACCAGCTTACTTGGTATTGTGAATTTTTTTAAAAGAAAAAGAATAGTAATAATTATGAACTGATGTAAATATCCTAATTGGATGGAAAATTGGAATAAAATCCAAGAGAGTTAATAACTCAAAAATTATATCCTAAGTCCTAACAATTTTAGAGTTAACATAGAAAAAGGTCTGGGAAAAGTAAATGACTATCGTCTCCCTTCTGCCTCACTTTTGCAAAGAGTACAACACAATTACATCCCACTTGGTTTTCAGAGCTCAAAAATATAATAAAATGGGGTAGCAACGGAAGGCCTTCATCCCGATTCATGTATGTCATCAGGCCAGATTATTTGATCAAAGAAATTTTCTGAAGATGCACAAAACATACCTTTTTATGTTGATAAATACTACATAGTAAATCTTTTTTTAAATTGAATGTTGATAAATGTCTTGATTAAACGGATTATATTTTGCACAAAATTTTTAAACCAATAATTTTGAGTTAAAATAATTTTATTGTTAATTAATATTATTCTCTTCATATTTAAATGTTTTTTTTGTTTTTACAGATATTAAAAATAAAATTTTTGACTTTATGTATTTTATAAAAAATAAATTTTTTTTATAACTTGTGATGTAAAAAAAAGTAAGGACATTAGATGTTTAAAATTAAAAAAAATATATTTTAAAACATTTTTAAAAATAATAGAAAAAAAATGAAACGCAAAGAATATATGAATTCTGTCAATGTTGTGGTCTTCTCCATCAAGGAAACCAGTTGGACCCTGTTGAACGCTGGTTGATCGACCTCGGCCTAAGCCGAAATCCAAATAGAAGAGAAACATATTATCGTCATTCTCAAGGAAAAAATAAAATAAATAAATAGAGAGAATCAGAAGTAAATTGACTTACACAACAACATTGCAGAAAACGGACCAGAACATCAGGTGACATCCCCTCCACCCAAACATCCGTACATGTACTTGAAATGCGCTTCTACGTATCCAATCCTTTCTTAAAGGTACGTATACTTCTCCATGGCTTCAGTGATTTTAACTCAAGAAATTCCAGTAATGAAGTACTGCTGATAGTTTAGTCTTTTGTGTTAAAATTTTATTAAAACTGGCTTTTATTGTGTTTGGTTTTCCTCGGGAATTGATTTTTAGTTTTGGTCGGTTGAAAAATGGAGCCGGCGCCTAATGACGAAGAACCCACTTCATGGGATGAGCTATACAACATAGACTTGATGCCATCAGAGTTGTTCCTCAAGTTTATAAAAGAAATTCAAGGATTTCGAGTTGGTGTCAATTTGGAGGTTATTTTTCTCTTCTTTTATTTTACGATCTTTGATTGTTCCATCCATATGCTATTAATTCTCGTTATTCTTTTTGTATGTGAATGGGGGTGTCTTTTTGTTTGGTCACAATAAATTTATGTTTGGAGCTTAGTTAGTCATGTGAGCTTCAGGCATAAGCCCATTAAAGGAGTATTTTTTAGCTGTCTTATCTTCTTTATTTTCAAAATGCTGCTTTTACTTGGAAACGGATGCTTACTTTTATGAAAGATATGTAGAAACTGTACAGGTTGTTGTTATTTATGACCTACTGATTTTAATGATTTCTATGTTTGTTACATTCTCTAAGGGCTACGAGGGCTACCCTGTACTTGAATAGGAAGTCAGAGAATTCTTCACAAGGGCTTATGGGGATTGCATAGAGTCCTTGCACATGCAAGAAGTTCCGCCCGACGAGCAATCGCTCTTTGCTCGCATTGTTTTTCGCTCAGAATCAGCCATTGAAATCATCCTTAGCGGTATGAGCAAAGCAAAATTTACTATCAACGGGAAGCATGTGTGGACTCGGAAATTTGTGCCAAAACGTCTCAAGCCTTCATTGCCGCCAACACCACCAGTGAATTTGCCAGTTTGATCTGGGTTATGATCATAATTTCTTTATGAAGGCGGGGTTCAATAATCTTCTTTCAAAATCTAGGGAAATTCAGTAGCATGGAGATTGAAGTAATTCTCATGGAAAAAATGATCAATTTGGTTGTTGTAAACTCAAACTTGGAAAAGAGAAGGAATGAAATTGGAAATGGAATTTGATTTTAATGATTTATTGTCCTTTTTTTTTACGTGATCTCTTAAAATATATTTACGTAACTCATAAATAAAATATGAAAAATGTATTTAATTGAAAACGATAAAAAATAGTAGTTCTAAATTTTTATTATTTAAAAACCATTAATTTTAATTTAAAAATATAATAAAATTCATGATCACGTATCTTAAAATTATTACATCACGATCGTATATCGATCATGTAAAGTGGATTATTCAATCATACTTTATGTAAGTATAAGGAACAAAACAAAATATATAGAGTACCTAAACTTAGTTAAGCAATATTAAGGCTTATCCTATTTTATGCACAAAACATTCTTTTTGAAATGAAATATCTCTAACTAAGGATGAATTAGTAATATCTCACCTAAAAAGTATTAACTTCTCATGTTAAAATATATAAATTCACCACGCTTTCTCTAAAATAAATGCATATGAAAAAAAGTTAAAAGATGATTTTTTTTTTAAGGTTTTACAGATCTTACATAAGTAAGAGATCCAAATATGTATTTTAAGTTGAAAATGTAAACATGTAACAAATAGTATCAAAATAGATTCAAATTTTGAATGATATGTGATGAGTCTTAACTTCTGATGTTATGCTGTAGTTATAATTTTATCAAAATTTGTTTTTAGGCCTCTTTAATAGTCAAGGTCGGAAGAAAGATTAAGAGCATGTTTGACTTGATTTTTTTTAACTTAAAAGCTATTATAAAACTCTTATGAAAAATAATAGTTTGTAAAATTAAGCTAAAACTATTTAATAAATTTATTTTTATAGATAAGCTATTTGACAAAACAACTTATATAAATTTTAATTTTAATTAAAGTTACCGTTAAGAGTATTTAATTTTGTAGCAATAGAGCATTTTTGTAAATGACAAGTTAAATAGGGAATTTACAGGGGGTTTATTTTCTTTTCAAAATGATTATTTTGAATAAATAAAAAATAAAAACTAAACTCTATTAAAATAAATTATAAATTTCAAACTAAAACAAATAAAAAAATAAATATTTATTAATTAAAAATAATAAATAAATAAAATCAGGAAAAAATTTGATTGTTGGGTACTGTTAGCTTAAATGTGAAATTCACTGCTAAAAAAGTTTAGGGATTTTGTAATTGTTATATCAAACAATAAAGAGAAATATCAAACAATAAAAAGAAATTTCAAAACCCAAAAAAAATAACGATAGAAAATAAAATGAAAAACAAAACAGAAAGAAAAATAAGAAATAATACCTAAATACAGTTTTAAATTTTAATTTTTTTTAATTTTTATAAAAATAAAAAAAAATCTTAGAATGATGATTTGCAGAAAAGAAGAGAAGAGAAGGAAATCGATAGGGAGAGAGAGAGTGGTAGTTTTTGGGAGAGAATCTTTTTGTAAAAAAAAAAAATTCTCTTAAGTGTTTTTTAAAAAAGAGAAGAGAAAACTATTATTTGAGCTTTTTCTTTAGCTCTTTTTTTGAAAATTTTATCCTTTAAGAAAAAAAAATTACTTTTCTTTTAAAAACTTCTCACAAAATACTGTTTGATTTAATTTTTACTTTTAAAAAATAAATAAGTTAAAAATAAATCGGACCAAATAGATACTAAATCAAATATTAGTAATTAATTCTATGTTAATGGTTTGAAAGTCCATTGTTTTAGTTTAAGTGAACGACACATTTAAAGTTGTTTCAAGAATGATGTGTGTTCACTTATTTTGATTGAGTTTTACAAATAGGTTGCAGAGACATTTATACCTTTAACATAATAATTAAATGATTTACTTTTATTTTCTCTTTCACTGCTGAAGTTGCTTTTGTCCATTTTCGATCTCAATTAATCGTTGGAAATAGTTGACTTAGTCAAGTGTGGTAAGGGTCAACGTCTTAGAGTGAGAAAGAAATAGAAGAAACCCAGCTGGCTGACCTACAAGATCCGGTTCAAGAATTAAGTCGAGCAAAAATTACATACAATATGTCCAAAAAATATAAACTTATAATATCCTTAATAAGTTGCACACCAAATTAAAAAAGAAAAAGTCAGATAGAGTACTATTTGGAATAAAGTTTGATATTCATTCACAGACACATTAATACTTATAACGTGAAAAAAGCAAATGAAAAATAAATACTGTTCAAAATTAATCAAACACTAACTTTTTTAACAAAAAAAGGCAAAGAAATTTTATTGAAAAAATCCGTTTGGAAAGCGTGAAAATATTTTCAACAATTTTGAGTATTTAATTTAAGCAAAATGCAGTAAAAAGGTAAAACCTTTTAGAGGTTAACAAAAAATAAGCCGTGCCGTAGGGCGTTAGACAATTTCCAAAACAGAAGCTCCCTCTCTCTCTCTCTCTCTCTGGCCCGGCTCTTTCTTCCTCTCCCCTCCTTGTGTCGCGACCCTACCTGTCCCAACCCATTTTCTCCCTCACTGGATCTGCTACTTCTCCTTCCTCCTGCCTCCATTGCCGGCGGCAACACAGATCTTTTTGACCAGCAACCTTTCCTTTCTTTCTTTCTTTCTCTTTTGTTTTTTTGCTATTAAAACCGTGTCTTTCTCTCCCTCCTACTGCTGCGGCCACAAGTGGCCTGCCAACGACCTCCCACTCTCTTTCTTTTCCTTGTTATCTATCTTCCTTTTTTTTTTTTCTTTTTTTCCTTTCTCTTTCTCAAAAGAAAACTCTTTTTTTTTTTCAATGGGATCTTCGAGCTTGCTACAAAAATTCAAAGCCAACCATGTATACTTTGATAAGCAGTACTATCTAACCAAAGAGAACATCGCTAATTTTTGGATTCGAAGATTAAATTAATGGATAAGGAGCACATGTTGAAGTTAACCGTAGAACTGATTTTACTTAAAATTGGTTAATTATAATTAATCTCTCAAAAATTATTTTTTTAACATGTATGTAATTTGAGTGATCTATAATATTTGTAGAGTTTAATTAAATTAGTAAAGTACTACTTTTTAAAAAAAAAATTATAATGTTTTCAAATGTTTTTTGAAGATAAAATTTCTTTCAAAAATGAATAGTAAAAATTATTTTTCACAAGATAATCTAAAAAAAAATAGATTACACCGAAAATATTTAACATTGTTATTTTAGGGTTACCAGATGGATAGAGAAAAGGATCTCCAAACTGAAGCTTAGAGGGAACATTAAAGAAAAAAGCAACGGAAAAAATCACTGCTGTACAGGAAAGCGAAAACCCCTGTTTTGCCAGTACAGAAAGGTTGTAGTAAGTTACACATGCACCAAACTTCAGCAATTGCACTCTCACGAAATCAAACTTGTTGCTCCATTGAAGTCGTCTGAGCCTGAGCCATAGGTGATGTGGCCGGTGCCTGCGGCGCTGCATGATGGAGGAGGCCGTTCCAACAATTTTTTATATTATTATGTAGTTCCTGAGCGTAGAGTAGAGTAAAAACGTAAAAAAGCAACAGCACAAGTGCAAGTATCCATATAACCAAGAAAAAATAGCCTATAGGTGTGGCAAGGACCATTAGCAGCAAGTCACAGGCCAAAATTCCAAGACCAATGCTTATTTGGTTTATAACTGGTATAAGTGAAGAGTGGTTCGGGAGCCAAGCTTGTACTATTATGGCGGCCACAGCAACTAAAGCGCAGTTTAACATCGTCACAATGAAAAGCATCATGATTAGACCGTGTGTTTCGAACGGAGACGTGTCCTTTCCTCCGCACTGCAGTTGAAGGAGGGCGAGCAGCACAAGGAGAATGGAATATACGGTACGGTAGATTTTTGCGTAAGGACTAGTTCCTTGGTCACTGTACAAATAAAAGAGAACGTGATTGATTTGTTGGCAATTAAAAGAGAATAGAGCGAATTGTTTTTTCTTCATGTAAAGCCTGGGAGATTAAGGACTTGAAAGCAGAGAAAAGCATTTCTAACACTTAACCTTTGGTAAATTGATACAGTGTGCCCAGATTAAAGGGAAGGCAATGGTAAGCTACAGTGCTTACATTTACACACTGCTTAGGAGCAATTACTGGTTAATGAGAAGTGATAAAGAAATTAATCTGCAACAGTGCACACTAACCTTTGGTAAATTGATTGGTTGACTGGCATTTCTCCGAGAGAATGTGAGAATTGATTTGCTTGCAACTTAAAAAGAGGATGGATCGAACTCAAAAAAGATTGTTTTTCTTCATAAAAATGTAATGGGGAATTTTTGGTCGAAGAGGTATTGTTTTTCAAGTGAGGATGAGAAATGCAGATGTGCTTTTATACTGTTTCTACTATATACTGTTTTGACGCCATGTGATTTCCCAAATGTTGTCGCCATGACATTGTCTGTGATTTTCCAAATGTGTGGCGGATGAGATTTTCAATTTTACTGCACAATGATTCTCATGTCCATATGATGTGACATGTGGTGTTATCATTTTAAAGTTCTTTTAGGGACATTGTCGTACCCCTCAGAATGTGACATGCGGTCCTCCCAACTGTTGGAAACCGAAACTTCACCTTGGATTTCATCAAACCCTCAAACAACAGACCCAAACCACAATTTTTCTCTCTTTCTATTGCTCTCCCGTTCTTCTTCTCTCTTTGTCTCTTTGTTTTTCTCCTTCCTTCTTTTTTCTGTTTCTCTCTTCGTTCTTTCTTCCTTTCTCTTTCTCTCTTTCATTCTTCTCTTCGGTTGTGGTGGCTTATGGGTTTTCGGTTCTCCATCTGTTTGAATGCTTCCAAAATTGTCCATACCCTGAAATCATGGAATTTTTTTTGAAAGGCCCTCGAAATCATGGAATTGAAAGGATATCCTAAGTTTCTTTATCATCTTCCTGCAATTTTTCAGTTACCAAACAGGGCATTAATAGTATTAGTATTTGTTTGTTCCTGAAATTCTCAATTTGTTCTTATGGCCCTTTATTTTTTGTACCAAGAATTGAAGTCAAACCTGGAAAACCGCACCCTTATCATTTGGACAATCTGCGGGGAAAGCTTCACAGGTACATTCTCCTGGTTTAGAAATTGGAAGTTAAAAAAAAAAAGAAATTTGATTTGATTTTTTGAATTTTGGTTTATGTTGGAATTCTAATTTTTATAAAAATAATAATTAATGTAGCGATAATGTTGATTCTAGTTTAAATGCTTTTGTGAGTTGCTTTGAGGTTGTGACCCTTCTTTAGTGGAGTGATTGTCTGTATGGAATGGAATGAAGTTGAACCATTTACTTAGCATATATTGGTCTATGGTTTGTTAGAGTTTAGGCTTAGTTCTCTGAATTGCATGGTTGCTGAGATTGCATGTGTGTTTTGTTGGTTCTACATTTTTTCACTGGGGTTAGGTATTTGCCTACAGTTTGTTGGTTGTTTTTTTCCGCTCATTTTGTGCTTTGATTTCTTCTTTTCTTTGCGGGATTGTTGGTGTTCATTCTTTGCTTGATTCATGATTTTTGTTGTTTGGGTTTTTACTTTCTTGCATTCTTTACTGGGTATCATAATAGTGTAACTGGTTTATTGGTTTTCATTCTTTGCTTAATTCTTGATTTTCGTCCTTTGGGTCTTTACGTTCTTGTATGCTTTATTGGGTATGACAATAGAGTAGTCAATAATGAAATTAATTAGCATATTTAAGATGTGATACCTACGTCTTAATTAATTTTTTTTTCCTTTAGATTTGCAAACAACTATTCAGTCTTAATTAATTTTTTTTTTCCTTTAGATTTGCAAACAACTATTCAATCAGATCTTGATCGCATTAGATTCACAAGAGAAACGACTTTGGTGCATAGGCATATGAATTCATGTGCAGAGACATCAATTCTTTAGTGGACTGTAAGTCAATTTTCTTCACTTTTTGCATTTCTGTTATTTTCTTATTCACAATGAGAAGAATATATTTTCTTTTGTGGATATTCAATGTATTTATCCATCCATATATCTATTGTTTCAGGATCTTGATATATTTGTAAATATTGATTTATCTATTCGCATTACTGTTATTAGTTATTAAATTGATGATATTAAATGAATTGACTATATCCTTGAAAGTTTCTGGATCGATTAGTCAGATTTTTTTGGTTCTGTTGGGATCAATATTCAATTGTTGGGATCAATATTCGATTACATAGGATATGTCTTTCTGCACTTCATGTCATGGTGATAATAATTAAATCGTGTGTGAGTATTTGCTTCCTTCTATCACGCTTTAAACAATTTCTGCTTTTCCTTGCAGGTTCAATGAAGCATCTGATGGTGTTTATGATGTTAATATTCAGGATAAACAGGCAAAGATTCTTTCTGGTATTCATCCTTATTTTGGTCCGAGACTAAAAGCAAATCTCCTACTTTTTTCACCAGTCCGATATGCTCTGAGGTGCTTTTGCTGTGATATTTCAGGTTATTTATATAGTTATTGTTGTGATAAATATCACATTGCTTGTATTTATTTAATTATGTGCATGCCTAAGATATTGTCTAAGCTAATTTTCTTTCTCATTTTCAGGGGGGAAAGTAGTGAAACTTTCTGAAGAGTCAATTCATGTCATTGTTCTATGTTTTTCATCTGCAATCATAACAGCTCAAAACATTCGTGGAGAATTTAAGTATAAAACTGTGAGTAACAGTTCACCATGTTCTGAAGTTCTTTTTTTGGTTGTGTATTTGTATATGGCAAGTTTAAGAACCTTTGAGTTATTGTTTGATATTAGTATTAAAAACTTTTTTTTTTTGAAAAGCAGTGATAGTATTAAAAACCTATTTGTTGGTACCTAGAAATTGAAAGTCAAATGTTCAAAATTTTGTCTTCAGTTTCTTTAACTGAATGAAGCTTCAGTTGGTATGCATCTCAGCTGAGATTACTATTTGAAGGGTTAACATTTGGTTAGTTCTCCAAGATTTTTTGTTTATCCTGTGGAATATATATATTGTCTTTTTTGCATTTGAAGGCTTCTTGCACATGAGGGAATCAATGCTGAGCAGCTTACACGTGATCCGAAGTCGTTTGAATTGAAGGTAAATATTTCTTATATTCCATTTTTTTTTAGTTAAATATAAAGCAGTTTAGAATGTTCACTATAGGCAAAGGAACCAATGTGTTTTCATGTATTTCCTACAGCAAGCCCTAATGATATAAACGTTTCCTTGTGGAGATTAATTCAGCTAATGTGGTTTATATCATTAATTCTTTCAATGGTGTGTTTATGTGCCGTAGAAATAAATGAAAGCATGAAAAACCCTGTCTTATAGAAATTTAGCTAAATAGAAAACCCTGTCTTAGTCAAAATCTGTTTATTGCTTTCAAAACTAAATTGATCGAAGGATAAGAAATGACTTAATATTCTTTTAGTCATTGGTGGGGATTCATTTTTTTCACCAGACAATTGGTTTTTGGAAATATATTCTGGAGGGGAAGAACCAACTTATAGACATTTTGGCCAAAAAACTTGGGTACACATAACAAGAAAAGGTGCTATGAACTTTAGCTTTGAATTTGTTTATCCATTTTGTTATAATAAGAGTAGAAGATAAAAAGTTGATATCTTATTATTGTTTTATTGTTGCAAATGTGAACATACTTTCACCTAGCAGAATGTTGTCCAAAATTTTTGAACAGCACTAAACTGTGTTATATTTTTGTTGAGAACTTCCTTTAACGTATGCTTGTACATTTTATACTCTTTGAGTGACAGGGCAACTACATAGTTGATGTTCAATTTATGGATTATTTTTTTCTGTTATCCTTATGATATTATTGCATATCGCGGCCTACTAATGTCTGAAAATATTTGTTATTGATTATTAGGAAATTAGTGTACTGTTTCTATTGCAATGCTGTCTATACATAAATGGACCTCTTATGACAAGTTACAGAAACTGATACCACTTCTTTTTTTGTTAAATGTTTGCAGTCTGCTATACTTCCACAACAACGTGCTACACATTGTAGCATGAATGAAACATTCCTGCACTGCGTCAATCTTTTGTCTGTACATTTCTTACAAACTCTGTTAAAGAGCAGCAGTTAATTTATTTGGTTCTATACTAAGTAGCACATTAAGGCTGTTGTTAGAGAGGTTTTACCATTTTTAACAAAGAACTCACGTTTCTCTCTTTTGTTCTTCATTTCTTTCTATTCGCCTCTTCCTCTCCCTTTGTATGTTTGGTTTTCTCCATTTTTTCCTTCTTCTCTTTCTCTCTGCCTGTTTGGTTAGTTTCACTATAGTTTTTTGGTTTCTTCTCTCCGTACAACATTTACAATTCCATGCTGGGAAATGCAACATAACCATGGAGCATCATGAGGGCAAGGCAAGAATTTATTTTTGCTAGCACCATATAAGTTGTCATCTATTTTTTATTTAGTCATCTGTCTTTTCCTATCACTGAGTATTTTGCTATGTCTGTCTGTGTGCATATGGACTGATAAAAATCTCGTGAGCAGAAGAAGCATTGAGATGATGCAGTCCTCGTGTGGCAGTTGCCAATTTTTCAGCTTCCTTATAGAGCATGAATAGTTATTAAAGCAGAAGATGGTTGGAACTGTGCAAGTGGTTAATCTGTAAAACCTGTTTATTTTTATGTTTGAGTACACAAGTTATGCTTTGATCCTTTAGTTTGTTATAATTGCTTTCAAGATATTGAGACTTGTGTTTTTACCATGGTTATACATTGTAGAAGGATGGGAGAGTAAAGTACCATCTCATTCTGGTTTTAAGTGGTCAGTTACTTTTGAGGTTGAATGCTTGGCATAGGATCCACACACTGAGTACTCATTTGTGGTGTGTTCTTCAGCCTTTAACCTAGGGCTAATGTCTTAGAGATGATGCTGCTTTTATTTGATTTTTTTCATTTAGTATTCTTTGGGAATTCTTGCATGAGATAAGGGTGTTTTCAGATTTTCAGGTTTTTCCTTATCATCTAGAAGCTTTCCCTCCTCCTCCTCTTGGGTTTTATCGCCCGTTTTATCTTATTTTTGTCTCTTTCGTTCTTATTTTTTCCTTCTCACGTTTCTCTCTTTTGTTCTTTATTTCTTTCTATTCGCCTCTTCCTCTCTCTTTGTATGTTTGGTTTTCTCTGTCTTTGCCTTGTTCTCTTTCTCTCTGCCTGTTTGGTTAGTTTCACTACCCTTTTTTTTGTTTCTTCTCTTTGTACAACATTTACAATTCCATGATGGAAAATGCAATATAACCATGGAGCATCATGAGGACAAGGCAAGAATTTAGTTTTGCTAGCACCATATAAGTTGTCATCTATTTTTTATTCAGTCATCTGTCTTTTCCTATCACTGAGTATTTTGCTATGTCTGTCTGTGTGTATATGGACTGATAAAAATCTCGTGAGCAGAAGAAGCATTGAGATGATGCAGTCCTCATGTGTGGCACTTGCCAATTTTTCATCTGCATTATAAAGCAGGAATAGTTATTAAAGCAGAAGATAGTTGAAACTGTGCAAGTGGTTAATTTGTAAAGCCTGTTTATTTTTATGTTTGAGTACACAATTTATGCTTTGATCCTTTAGTTTGTTATAATTGCTTTCAAGATATTGTGAGACTTTTATTTTTACCATGGTTATACATTGCAGAAGGATGCGAGAGTAAAGTACTGTCTCATTCTGGTTTTAAGTGGTC
This sequence comes from Theobroma cacao, assembly GCF_000208745.1. NCBI lineage: Eukaryota > Viridiplantae > Streptophyta > Magnoliopsida > Malvales > Malvaceae > Theobroma > Theobroma cacao. Next base: position 4,014,837 of record NC_030858.1, read on the forward strand.
AGTCACTTTTGAGGTTAAATGCTTGGCATAAGATCCACACACTGAGTACTCATTTATGGTGTGTTCTTCAGCCTTTAACCTAGGGCTAATGTCTTAGAGATGATGCTACTTTTATTTGATTTCTTTCATTTAAAAACAGAGACTAGCCTATCTTTGCTAATTGGATGCATATTAAGATATTTTTAGTTTTAATCAGGTGACTCTTGAAGATGGTACAATCAGAGGTTACAATATTCGAGCTGCCAAATCTGATCCATCTTTTGAGTCGAAACCAAGTTTTACTCTCCATGCATATGACATGACTGCTTGCACCCTTTCATATAATCCTGCAGCACCAAATGTACGAATTTATATCTCTTTCTAATTCCTTGGTCAGGTTATTTGTTTCCTATGCATGAAACATTCTTTTATTTTTTTTACACAGTTGCTTGCCACTGGATCCGTGGATAAAATGGTAAATTAAAGTTGTCTTTTAGTGCTGTCATGTAATGTGGAAAGATATGAATGGTTTAGGTGGTTTGATTGATTGATCGTTCATTTACTGCAGGTAAAATTTTGGGATTTATCAAACATCAACCTTCATGTGTTGCATCCAGAAATCCCAAGGCAGTAAGTGTGATTATGGGGAAGCATCTAAGAAGCCATGTATTAATTTTGAGTACTTCAAAATGTATTCATTCTCACATGCTGTTGTGTTGTTGTTAGGGAGTTGTCTTTTCAATTTCCTTCTCACAAGATAATCCTTTTTTGTTGGCTATTAGAGGCTCAAAGTGAAAACTGGGAGTGAGTGGAAATGTTGCAATATTTTGTTTTATTATTCCTGAAATTTGGTACTATTAAATGGATGGTTATTAATACTACTGATTATCATGTAGGTTTGGGGTACACTATCTGAGGCAGGCATCTCATAAAAATTTGGGAACTACAGCTATCCGAATAGACCCAAAACATAATGTGGAAGGTGAAAGTTTTTGTTGTTTCTTTGAGACTTTGTATTTATGTGAGGATGGGTTTCCATGGGTTGCAAGAAAAATTTTCATAGTTTTGAAATCATTGGTTGTTTCTTCTAAAGTTTTAGTAACTTCCTGTCTTTGTATGCGTCAAAGACGATAGAAAGCAGCATCAGTTGCATATTAATTGGGTGGATATTGATTTTTTTTTTCTTTAAAGTGAGTGTGAACCCCTATTGTGTTTTGGAAGGTTTCTAAACCTAATCTTTACTATGATTACACTAGTAGGAAAATTGCAGCAACAAATTCCTACACTTTTCCGTTCAAATTCTTTGCATCCAGCATCTGCTTATAAATTCACTCTTCTTGCTTTCAGTCTATACTTCCAAGCCTCAATAGCAAGAGATCATGTCTTCACTGTTGAAAGAGCTGCCTTCCATCTCCACCCTCTTGTCCATCTATGCATCCGTCTCTGCCATGGTCATGCTAATTCGTACAATATTTAACGAAATGATACCCAAACCAATGCTAATTGGATTGAAATATTTATTTGTTTACCATTGTACCATTGCTTTTTCAAACTTGGGGTTGTGTAGATTGCAGTGAATGACTGATTGAATGCAGGATTATCTACTCCAGTCAGGCCATCTTCATAAAAGTTATCTCCTGTCGAAATCACAAAGTCAGGTTTCCATCCGACAGTTTTTGAGTCCCAAAGCAGTACCAAAGGAGTTTGGACCACACCCCAGGATACAGAGGTATGTAATTAAGTTTATAAGTTTACCAGGTGGACTTTGTAGTCCTTGGCCTAGGCTGGTTCAGCAGCATTCTGAACATTCCAGAGTTTCCTCCAGGAAAAGGTCCAGAAACCTTTCACGGTGAGGTAAGACACTCCATGGATTATGCTGCCATGGATTATGAACTTGCTGCTAAATGCATCAAAGGGAAGCGAATTGTCATCGTTGAACTCCAGAAATCTGCCAAATGGCTATGATTATTACAGTTCTATATGTGTGTAGGTATTTTTATTGAATGTCAACTATGGTTCACAGTTTTTGTTCAAAACTGTATATTTTGTATGGTTGGACTTATATGCATATCATTTTATGAAGTGTAAAAACTGCTGACTATTTCTCACAGCTATAAAAAATGGTCAATATGTTTGATTTATTTTTGATCCAAAGGTGATGTAATTTTTTCGCTTCTAATTAAACTGTTCAGATTTGTTTGTCAATTATATGGTTCATTTGCTTTTATTTGGATTTTTTGTACTGTATCCGTTTATTACTTTTCTTTGTTATATTTTTTTCACTTTTAATCTGCCATCTAATGTATGCATTTTCTACATTCATCCTTCATGATCATCCTGTTGGAAGAATTTGAAGTCAACACTGTTGTATTCTTGAAAATCAGTGTTCAGTCAATACATATTGCATATTTTGTTTTACATAATTTTTAATGGTGTGTTTATGTGCTGTAGAAATAAATGAAAGTATGAAAAACCCTGTCTTATAGAAAGTATGAGAACTCCCTTAAACATATGCCTGAACATTTTCTACTCTTTTGAGTGACAGGGCAACTATATAGTTGATGTTCAATTTATGGATTATTATCTTCTGTTATCCTTATGATATTATTGCATATCACTGTTTACAAATACCTGAAAATATTTGTTATTGATTATTAGGAAATTAGTGTACTTTTTCTATTGCAATGCTGTCTATACATAAATGAACCTCTTTTGACAAGTTATAGAAACGGATACCACTTATATTTTTTTGTTACACGTTTGCAGTCTGCTATATTTCCACAACAACGTGCTACGCATGAATGAAATGTTCCTGCACTGCGGCGATCTTTTGTCTGTACATTTCTTACACACTCCCTTAAAGAGCAGCACTTGATTTTTTTGGTTCTATACTATGTAGCACATTAAGGCTGTTATTAGACAGGTTTCACCTTTTCTAGCAAAGAACTTACATTTTTAGTCAATCAACAATATTTTTGTATATTGTATAAAATTTGTCTATTTTGTAATGAATACTATTTTTGTACATTTTCATGTCTTTCATTGTTTTATTGTTTTAGTTTCTTTTTTGCAGCATCAACATTCACTCTCTTTTTCAAATTATTGATATTAAATTTTATTAATATATTCACAAATCATTTCTTATATTTATATAACAATAATAATTAATATTCATCATATATTTTTTATTTCATTCTTATTTAATTATATTGGGTTAAAAAATTACAATCAATTTTAACATTTACGTTATAATTAGTTAACGTTAATTATACAAATGATTCCATTTTTATAAATAGAATAATGACTTTTACACACCCACTGCATAAAACAGATCTTATTCTAATTATATTGTATTTTGATCATACCAGCTTACTTGTAATTGTGAACCTTTTTTTTTTTTTGAAAAAAAAATAGTAATAATTATGAACTCGTATAAATATCCTAATGGGATGGAAAATTGGAGTAAAATCCAAGAGAGTTAATACAACACAATTACATCCCATTTGGTTTTCAAAGCTCAGAGACTATGATAAAACGGGGTAGCAATAGAAAGCCGTCATTTCAATTCGTGTATAAGAAAATTTATGAAGATGTACAAAATATATTTTTTTATGTTGATAATTTTTTTTTTTATAATTGAAGAAAGGAGCATTCCAATTTTACTTTTTAAAGAATAAATCATGAATTAATCAATGAATTAAATGTTTGAGTGTCACATAAAATTATTGAATCAATAATTTTGAGTTAAAATAATTTTATTGTGCATTCTTTAATTAATTAATACTATTCTTTTCATATTTAAATGTTTGTTTTTTTATTTTTACAGAGATTGAAAATAAAATTTTTGACTTTATGCATTTTATAAAAAATAAATTTTTTATAACTTGTGATGTAAAAACAAAAGTGAGGACATTAGATGTTTAAAATTTTAAAAAAAATTATTTTAAAACATTTTTTAAAATAATAGAAAAAAAATGAAACATCTGAAGTAAATTGACTTACATAACGACAAGAAGTGAAGAAGTCCCCTAAAATCTCATTCATTAAAATTGCCGAAGCACCTCCCTCTCCTCCCGTTACAGAAAACGGACCAGAACATTAGACGACATCCACTCCACCCAAATATCCGTACATATACGTGCAATACGCTTCTACGTATCCAATCCTTTCTTAAAGGTACGTATACTTCTCCATGGCTTCAGTGATTTTAACTCAAGAAATTCCAGTAATGAAGTGCTACTGATAGTTTAGTCTTTTGTATTAAAATTTTATTGAAACTGGCTTTTATTGTGTTTGGTTTTCCTTGGGAATTGATTTTTAGTTTTGGTCGGTTGAAAAATGGAGCCGGCGCCTAATGGCGAAGAACCCACTTCCTGGGATGAGCTATACAACATAAACTTGATGCCATCAGAGTTGTTCCTCAAGTTTAGAAAAGAAATTCAGGGATTTCGAGTTGGTGTCAATTTGGAGGTTATTTTTCTCTTCTTTTATTTTACAATCTTCGATTGTTCCATCCATATGCTATTAATTCTCGTTATTCTTTTTGTATGTGAATGGGGGTGTCTTATTGTTTGGTCACAATGAATTTATGTATGGAGCTTAGTTAGTCATGTAAGCTTCAGGCATGAGCCCATGAAAGGAGTCTGTTTTTAACTGTCTCATCTTCTTTCTTTTCAAAATGCTGCTTTTACTTGGAAAAGGATGCTTACTTTTACGGAAGATATGTATAATCTGTACAGGTTGTTGTTAATTATGACCTATTGAGTATTTACATCTTGGTTTTGCTTCAGTTCTACAATGCTCCAATCAATGATTTCCAAACAAAGCTTGTGCTGAAGCCTTTATCTCCTGAACGGAGGTGGAAGTTTGCATATGAGCCTATACATCAAGATGTACGCCTCCTTTCAAAAAAGATCCCTGTGACGAAATTTCTAAATCTCCAGGTCCGATCTACTATCCTTGATCCATTTTGGCTTAGTGATAGCATTCATGTAGAAGTCTGATGTCTATTCAAAATTTGACATGTACTGTAGGAGTGTGGGTAACTTTATTTGTTCTTTGTTTATTCCCCCCCCCCCCAAAAAAAAGAAAAAACTTTATTTGTTTTTCATGCATGACTTGTGCATATTTTGTAATGGTTACACTAAAGTTTTTGGAAATAGGTTGGCATAGGCCATAATTTCAAGCTAAATGCAACTGGTTGGAAATGGAAGCTCACCACCTGTTTGGGTGGAGATGGAGTTTCTCGGATTCGGAATAAGACAACACTTGGCTTGGTTCCTGGCCTGGATTTTCGATTTGGGTGGAGAGCTGATTATGTTCTTCCAGAAATTACAGGGCAAGTTCCTTGATGTTCTATGAACTTGTATTTAAGAATATTATGTAAGCAAAAGGAAGAAATGATAAGCTCATCCCTAGAATAGTAGAATAGTCTTTGATGTTAAGCTTGCCAAAACTATCCCCTACAATTTTGTTGAAAGTTGTGCAGGGTATGTTCCTTGATCTTCTATGAACTTATAATTAAGATATTTCAAGGATTTAGTATATTCATAATGTTATAATATATGTGCTTTCAAAATAAATCACCAGAACTTTTAATGGCATGCTTCTCCATCTTAGTTGTTAATAGTGACATTTTTGTTTCTTTTATTCAGTTATTCATTAATTCCTTCTCTTCCTTTTTCTTACCAGACATGTTTTCACAATTATGTGTAGCTTATCATTGATACCTTGAATATAACAGAGCTCTTGGTACTGATGAACCATTGTTCAACATGAACTCTGGGCGGTTGCAAGCTTCACTAGATAGAGTTGAGGCCATTCTGACTCATTCGTCATGATTGGTTGTCAAAATATCAGGTATGGCTACCTCATGACATTTTTAGTAGCATTTCAGGTTGGCGACTGGCATACTCTAACTGGCAATTTGTAGGATACGAAATTGTCAAGTAGATAAAGATTTATTTTTGTTAAATTCAAAGTATCTGGAATTTTGTACCATTTATCTCTGGGAATATGCATTTGATTCTATGTGTTCCTACCTCTGTATGCCCACCTGTGTGTGAATATGTGCTCATGAGTGCATCTAGCTCAAACATTCTTCTGTTCACGTATTATTGGTGAGTTGTTTTACATGCCAGACCCTCGTTTTTTGAGAATTTCATCTTTTGTGGTATGAGTTTTATTCATTTATTACATTTTCTGGTCTGAATTTAGCTTGTAATGAATTAGACATCTTATGTTTACTGTTATTATTCCCTTTTAGTTTTTGTTCACTATAAAGTTTTCTTATCAAAACTTCAAACTTAGCAGGGTCAGCTTGAATTGAAATTGATAGGATGATTTTTCCATACATGGATGGAGGTACACTGATCAACACCAAGTTTACTTATTAAACACCAATGTAGCGGCTCTTTTGTATAGCATTAAGTTGCCATGGCATGAGTGAATCAGGGTTATCAAATAAAAAATTTCCCTGAAATTAAAGCAAATTCATGTATGAAATTGACTTCATTATAATGGTAGTTTTAATTGCTTCTTGGTCTTTTCTTTCTCCACCTTCCTTTTATATATCAATTATTGCCGTTGACAAGTCTCCTAGTGACATTATTGGTAAATCCGGTTATTTTAATTGACGAGATTGATCACAATTTTTGCAATAGGGCTTGGTGGTGTAACAATATCAGAGGGTTTATATTTATTGGATTCTTTGATCATATTGATTATTTTCGCTTATAAATGGTTTGGTTAAAGTATGGGTATGTTCTTTCTTGTAGTTTATCTTGGCTGCTGCAGATTGGTTGAGTTCTTGGTTTTCCTTCTCTGTTTCCCCACTTCAATACAGAAACAGCTAGATAAGAGCATAAGAAATTTGCTTTCGCGGTTTCCCTTAAAGCACGAATTGTTTGGTGCTGCATTTATGAATCTGGGTACATCTTTGATGGTACCGCTCTGAAGGAGAGATTTGAAAGAGGCTTTCCCAATCCCAATTATTTGTATCTCAGTATATCTTGGCTACGCTGATTTGTCTGGTTACCTAGTTAAGATCAAATTGAAGCAAGCTTAAAATTTTTCTTGTAAAAAACTGGAAAGGGCAATAATCATATTAACTAAAGTTGTGGGTTTTAGCTGCTAGATAGTTGGGACTGCAACACCTGACTAAAATGTTTTGGACATTCTTTGGACAAGAAGAAGCTACTTGGTGCAGGCAACTGAAGTATGGCTACTCATGCTAATCAAGAATCATACATTGTTAACTTGTTAACTTTTTTCTTTTTTTTGGCCAGAAGAAAGTTGTTCACTTGGAAATTGTAATCCTTTTATATTGATTTAACTCTAGACTTCAAAATTTGAAAGCCAAAAACAGTATTAGAATCCTTTCACTTTGAAACCATGTAGAGGGAAAACTCCACGAACAATACACTTCATTCGAGGTTGAAGAGTGGACCCTGTCTGCCTAGCCGTTGTAAACCCTGCAACGGCCATCTACCCCTTCTTGTATATAAGTTAAATTCTCTTCTCTCCGAACTCCAAAGCAAAACCCTGAAACCCGACTTAGAGCAATCCAAACATCAACCCAAAGATGTCTTCCTCCAAGCTTAGAAGCTCCTTTTCATTCCCAAGTCTCCTTCTCTCCTGCTTGAACTTTGCTCTCTTTATCCTTTCCGCAACCTCTCTTGCTCCCATTATTCTCCTCAAAATGCCTCCAACCTCTTTGGGTTTAGCATTCCTGATGGTCTCCTGCATCTCCCTTCTCTCCTCCTTCGTGGGCTTCTACTCTCAGCTCTCCCACTTCTGCTTCATAACCCATGTTTCACTTCTCATCGCCTCGTTGATTGGGCAAGTTCTCAGCATATTGGCCTTATTTACAAGAGAGAGATCTAGTCTTTCAATGCTAAAGTCCCCGCGGGACCCAAAAGAGGCAAAGCTATTGGTGAGAGTGGAATGTGGGATTTTCATGGCAATGTTGCTAATGCAGCTGGTGGTGTTAGCGCTGACCTGCACGGTCCATACCTGCTGGGTGCGAGAATACGAGGGATTAGAAGCCGAGAGAGAGGCAACAGCCAAGAAAAGGAGCAGAAGGATAGCAAGAGTGCAAGAGGAATCCATGGCAAGTGCAGCAAAAATTGCTGAGATTAAAGCCAAGGAGTTTGATGAGAAGATGAAGAGCAAGTACTGTCACTGGGTGAAAACCGATTTTGAAGGCTAAAAAAAACATCTAGTCAATAATCATTGTTGATTATTTCGTTTCCTCCTTGGGGGTCACTACTGTAGTGGCCACTGTATTTGTATCGCAGGCCCTATGTCTTATCACCATGGTTTTTTCTGTGTAATTTACAACTATATAACAGTCGCTAGTTTGCATCAAAAACATTCAGTCCAATATTTTCACCTGTCCATGAAATCCTTTTCCATTCCATAGGCTCATAGCTTCAACGTGGTTGGGCTTTCAGTTTGAGCCTAGCTGGCCTGGCGTCAGGGCCGGCCCTAGGGTGAAGCCACCCAATCAAGGGCTTTAGGCCTCCAATTTAGGGAGGCTTCAATTTTAAAAAAGATTTATAATTTTATAATAATTATAATATAATTAATTATATTAAAAATATAAAATAAAAATAATTATCAAATTATTTAGTTTTTTACTTTTTAATTATATACTTAATAGATCTT